>NC_061485.1:4316611-4319111 GCF_022539355.2 Hippoglossus stenolepis
GGTTGGAGAACTCGCTCTGTGATCTCATTTTGGCTGTTCTTGGTTTTCAAACCACTAAAATATCATCCAAAATAGGTTGAGCAGAGATAATGTACTGAGGAAAATGTCTTCCTCCCTGCTCTGTGTCAAGTATAGATCGAAGAAGGAGAAGGAGAACACCACATGCATATTCAATGTAGCATGCTAAATACATCCCCTGCATGCACACACAGCATTCCCTGCATGTCACCAATGTGCCGTGCACCCCTGTGCTGGTGTACGTAGGCATGCTGGAGACACAAGAGATGTTCTTTGAGGTTGTAATCATCTGAAGCTCGCTGAGATGGCAGCGGTGCACAGATCAGCAGGTTGAAAGCTTCAGATAGCAGCAGAGGTGGAGGTACGTGCACACAAACGTGAGCATGTGTTGCCATCAAGAAGTTGTTCACAAATCTCTAAATCTTTAAAGGCGCCCCTCGGGGTTCTTGAGAGTGTTTCATTCGTCATCAAAGAGGTGCCAGAGCATCAGAGGGGAGCCGGGAACCGGAGGCGATCAGAAACACGTTAAAGGCCCTTGAAAGACTGATCTGCGATTACTTCAGTGGTTCTGAGGGTTTCTGAGCGACCTCTTAAGGTCAGCGGCGACAGGACGTTGGCTCCTGGAGGGGATCAGATGGTCTGTGTGGGTCCGTCATGGATTTTCCTGGTTATCTTGTGGATTCAGGGGTTCGTTATAACCGAAGATGAACCCTTCATTTCATTTTTCCTCTACTCAGGTGTCGAGTCAAGTTTTGGTCGTGAATCAAAACTCTACGTTTTAGGTGATGACAGATGGTGGAAGGTTGGATGTCGAAGGATCTGAGGGAGATTCTAATTGGCTAATTTGTGGGATTCCTGAACTTCTTGAGGAGTTTTCCTCAGGAGAAATTTTAATACTGTCTACACATGTTCTGAGGTTTTGAATAGATTGCACGGTTGGGGTCCATCCTCAGATGGCTATGGGCGTTTTGGATTGAAAGGTCCAAACGAGGTACCAAAGATTTCTTTAAACATTTCAAGACTCTATTTCTAGATTCCTGTATTTAATTGATAGGCACCTGAGCTTGTTATGGCTCCGACAGTTTTTCCAGAAGTTCTGGTGCAGGGTCCTAATTTAAAATCTCCATACTGGTTGTTCAACAGGGTCTTTGAACAGTGACTCAAAGGATTTCTTTGAGTCTTAAAAGAACGATCTAGGTACTTTCTTGGGGATGTTCAGTGAGGTCTCCATGTTAGTGTTCCTTTCTTTACACAACCATTTTCCTCTGCAATTGTTAGCGCTGCCAGGTTTTATTTGCAGTTTGTTAGTTTGATTGTGCGACAGGATTCATCAAAAACAACTGAACCAATGTCCATGATATTTCGTGGAGAAGTGGGACACGACCTAAGGAAGAATTAATCACATTTTGGAGCAGTTCTGAAGAAATGGTTGGACCCAGAAATGTTCTTCTTACTTTCTCATTACATGCAGTGTGATGATAAAGTGGCCAATCAGCCCTTCTAGTGTAGTCGTGTGATACACTAGAATCAGAGAACAGTCAATGCATCATACATGTTGGACATCATCGGGTATGAAAAGAATAAATCATTTTTGGCACCTCCTACTCACTGATTACACATATACACATACGACACATAGCGGCTTGTGCATTATATAAAATGAAAAAAACCAAATAAAAACCTTTTAAAACACAAGATGTATTTTCCCTCATTATTTTCATGTTTTTTTTAATATTATTTTGATTTTCATTGTGATGAAAATGTGAAATTCTTTATTCTCTGTCAATCCCTGTGGTTGTGGACCTGGATGCTGAGTCCACAGTATTTTCCACACAGCTTCAGTTTACTGTGTTGCATTTCTCTTCCTCGGCTCCTGTCTGCTCAAAGCAACACACTGTATGAAGAATGTGTTTTGGTGTTGGAGCCTATATACATTATGGATGGAGCTCACTGCTCGTAGCTTCTCCTGGGAGGGAAGCACAAGCTGGAGACTGTGATATGAACTGTGGAGGAAGAGGAGAGGAGAGGAGAGGAGAGGAAACAAGGATGCAGGAATGGTATGAGAAGATGAACAATGACAGAAGATGAGATCAAACTTGATCTGTTTTGGATGTGGACCTAATGTGTAAATATGTGCATTTGTCAAGTTGTTGTGTTCCCTATAAGATTATAAAATATTTACAAGTGAGCTTTGACATTGATGCACGTATTTCACGTGGTTTAGATTTAATAAAATCTGAAAGATGTTTCTCCCGACTAGAGAAGTGTCCCTGCAGACTGCGCACGGATGACGAGTCTCCGCTTCCTCCCTGAAATGTCCTGTACATGGACGCCGCCATCTTGTGCTTTGGACGTCAGGCTCCACAGGAGTGATCGCAGAGTAGAGCCATGGCATCGCAGTCCTGATTCTACAAGTGCTCGAGTCTCAGCTGTCATCATATCATCAAATAACTAATTAAGATCTAACTTATTAGACATATGA
>NC_061485.1:4324111-4354111 GCF_022539355.2 Hippoglossus stenolepis
AAGCCGGCACAAGCGTCTGTTGAATTCCTTCAGATTCCCTCACTCAGCCTTGAACAGACCAAGAACCACCACAATACGAGTTTGCTCATTGTCAATCCAGTCACCTCCAGCTGAGATGACTCACACCGCCCGTCCGCCGGATCTCCATGCACTGGATGGAAGTGTGTGTGTGTGTGTGTGTGTGTGTGTGTGTGTGTGTGTGTGTGTGTGTGTGTGTGTGTGTGTGTGTGTGTGTGTGTGTGTGTGTGTGTGTGTGTGTGTGTGTGTGTGTGTGTGTGTGTGTGTGTGTGTGTGTGTGTGTGTGTGTGTGTGTGTGTGTGTGTGCGTGTGTGTGTGGCTGCTTGACTCTCACAGCTTTTAGACGCTGGTTTCCACGAATGGTTGACGAGTAAAAGTTAACTTTGCTGTTCATCTGTTATATCACAGGCTGTTAATAAAGATGGACAAACGTGTCTCACACTTCCTCCCATTGTACAATACATTTTTCTTTTAAGACATTTTATCTTTATCTTTCAGTGTGAAAGGTAAGTAAGTAAGTAAAGTGCTTTTCAAGGATAAGAGATTAAAGGAGCACGAAATGACGTTTAAACGTTACAACAACAACACACAAAAAAAGAACAACTCAAGTACAGAAACACTCGGATGGGTTTTCAGCTGAGACTTGAAGCACCCAGGAGAGTTTTGCTGACCTGATTTCCAGGGGGAGGCTGTTCCACAGTCTGGGACCCAGCACAGCAAACGCCCGGTCCACCCCCCCCCCCCAGTGTTTTAAGTCTCTGGAGAGAGAACGGATCAAAACCAAACCTGCGTCCAGGGACTTGAAGCCTCCGAACACGAGGCACCTCTTCAACCAGTTGCCGTCACACCGTTGTACAAAACTGGAGCAGAAATAGGTCACTTGTAGCCGGAGTCTGTGCAGTTTTCTAGACGTTTTATATCTTTGAAACCAAACTACAGAAACTAACCCTTGTTGGCCGGGGAACCGTAACTTAACATGTACTCAGATTTTTTATTTACTCCATGTGTCCCATCTGCTAACATGGAGGAAGCAAGGTTTATGACGTGTGACTTAGCTTTACCTTCAGAGAGCCGTCATGTCGTCCATCTTTTACAGGTTTTTATACAAATAAACTGAATTCTGAAGGGAATCAAATTGTGCTAACCGCTCATCCTCCATATCAACAGTGGAATAACTGAGTATTATTTCAGAAGCACCACCGAGTCAGACCCTGAACACAAAACTCGCTTTTATGTATTTTAGATTTTTCTTGACCTAATCTTTTATTCTAGCAATTAACTGAGTTTATATATAAAAAAGAGACGAATGCATTTGTGTCTAATTAAACTCAACCTTGTAACTTAAATTAAGATCGACCCCCGTTGTTGACTGCCTATTGAGAATTACTCCGGCTGGTCTCCTTGACGACCGGCTGCCATGAATTTCAAATAGTTTGATAGTGTTTGTTTGAAATGAAAATACAGAGCAGCCTGTTGAAGCGAGTTATTTTTACAACAACGTCAAGCAAATAAAGAGTTTGTATTGAACAGGAAGAACTTAATGGGATGTTACATAAGGAAAGATTGTGGTTTTGTTTATAAACAGTACAATTGATTTTTGTGCGATTAAACCAAGGCCACAATGTTTCCTGAATCTTTAGGGGTTGTGTGATCTGAATTATAAACATGTTTCTACCGGTTTCTGTTCACTACATATTAATTGATATGAATATTATTAATGAATATGGATGGATATTGATTTGTAATCAGATTACGTTCAACTGCTGATCCACTGAGTCTTCGGGGGAAACGTGTCCTCCTCTGTGGGAAGAAAACTAAATGTGTATATGATGAATTAAGGAAAACAGAAAACTGTGTATTTCAAGATATCATTAATAAGCTGGCCTTAATTGCACGTGAACATCCTCAGAGTAAGAAGAAGATGTTTTAGTGTCTCATTTAAAAGACAAATTACTGAACCTGTTGTCGCTGAGCAGAGGTTAGTGTGATGCTGCTTGTGTGTTACTGAAGGTTTGTTAGTAACTGCAACTTTATTTATATACTTATGATTGTTTCTTCTTCTTCTTGTACCATTTCACACGTGTGACCTTATTTTTGCTAGGACCAATCTTCTCGACTGCCCAATGGCCTCCTGCAGTATAAGGTCATTAACCCTCCTCCGTGTTAGCAGATAGGACATGGACCAAACTAATAAGTCAAAGAACATGTAAAAGAGATGGTGTCTGTCATTTAAGGTTCTTCCTATAATACTAATGTATGTTGTTTAACCAGGAGACGTTAGTGTGTGTTGAAAAAAACTCTTTGAGGAGCTGTTTGAAGGCGAAGACTTGACATAAAGGTTCAAATTAGGTTCAGGTTAGAGTCGGTGTAAAGAACAGGGAACACTATATAGCTGAGATTGTTACGGTTAGTACAAGCTGTTAGGGAATATATGTCAGGGAGTGTGTGTGTGTGTGTGTGTGTGTGCAGACATATTTCATGCGACCCACTGAGCTTCTGCATTAATGAGACACAGATATCAGTAATTATTCATCACCAAACCAGAATAAGTGAAGCGACAGTCATGCAAACCAGCAGCTCGTCTCTTTACACACGTGCACTTCAGTCCTCACCGAGCTCGGTTCACTGCCACCGGAGCTGATGTGTGCGAAACATCATTTTCTGACCAAACAACAGAGTAAAAGCAGGTCTCTCACTTCCAACTGTGTGGAGAACACAAAGAGACGGAGCTGACTGTCGGTTACACAATCAATACGACAACAAACACATGTTCTGTGGTAATCTGAAGAAACAGAGAACGTTCAGAACAACTCTTACCAACACAAATGTGTTTGAATGGAGGTCACAGATCAACCTGCCGTCTCATTCCTGTGGGAGGACACAGAGACTGGGTTTGGTGCATCAACTTTCTCTTGATCATTTTTTCGAGATGTTTCTATTGGACGCCAGCTGTGGTAAATGAAATTAACTGGACACACACCTGTCTCGTCAGCTGAGATTGCTTTTCAGAACAAAAACTAAGCAGTGAAGTTGGATGAGCTGCCGACGGACCTCAGACACAGAACTGTACTGAAGTGCAGATTTTGGGAAGGCTTTACAAAATGTACCCAAGAGCCACAGTGGACCTCATCATTTGGAACAAACAGGACGTTGTCCTCAAGCTGGCTGCCCGGCCCTGCTTAGCAATTCAGGGAGAGATGAGATGTGACCAAGAACCTTCCAAGAAAGTTACGAAAAGACAAAAGTGTCTGAGCCAGGGCCCCGTCTAAAGTAATGAGGACTAATGGGCTGGAACGTCAACATGTTGATGTGCGTCGCAGCTGGTGTGATCCCACTGCAATTCATTTACTGGAAGAAGTCCGAGAGCTTTTGGAACCTTCCATCTGACTTAAGGGTCCTTTACACACACACACACACACACACACACACACACACACACACACACACACACACACACACACACACACACACACACACACACACACACACACACACACACACACACAAATGCACAAATAATTGTAAACTCTCCTGCGATCTTACATTTCAGTGTTTGTGTGTAAAAAAAAAGGACGTTGAGTTGTTTTTCTGTCGACTCTTGAACTTCAATTCTTCCTCTTAAGAAAACTAAACCTCTCACATCGACGGGTACGACACACAAGGTTATCATGTCCTCACATCTGCAGCCAAACAAGACATTTCCAGATGTTTCTAAAAGAGCATGAACGGTTTTCTTGGAATGAGAAAGCCGTCGAGTTCATGCATCAGTCAGTCAGTCTCTCCTCTGCTTTTCATCCTGTCAGAGTTAATCACAGGTCCACTCTTACTGTTAAGTGCTCCCAACTATCCACGGCTCCCTTGCAGTCGTGAGGAGATAAAACCCCTCGTCTCGTCTGTTATGTCAGAAGCTGTTGCCGTGCATCGATATGTAAAGACGGAAAAGCTCCAAGTTGGATGTTGGGAAAGAACAACAGCTCCTCTGCAGTCGGTAAAATGTCCTCGTCACCTCAGACCGGTTAGCTGGAGCTCTATTGATATAAATTATACTTCTATGTTTTATATTTACCTCAGACTGAATGTGATTCATTTTCCCTCTTAATCGAAACTTATTACTGTCTGAGGCAAAACTGATTTCCATCCCGGACCATTAGGAGACAATGCAACTCCTGAACTGAACATCTAAATTCATGTCGACAGTAAACACACGATCGATGCAAATCCCTCGTAGTGCATCCGTCCAGTCAGAAGAGAAACAAACTGATGAATGTGTTGTTAATGAAGCACCGAGCTCATCTCCCCGTTCTGCTGACTCCTTATTTAGGTCTGTCATCTGTTTCCATTTCTGTCTCTTTACACGTTTAGCCGGTGTGGTTTATCCATAGCTAATTACAGTGAGTCATTTCCTCTGGGCTTCGATCTAATGAAGAAACCCCCGCGCGGGGAGGCAAAGGCCAAGGAGTTCATTTTTATTTTCCTTTTAATTTGACATTTGTCTGTAGGTGGATTTACACATAACGAGCGGTGGAGGAAATATATTCGATAATATGAAGTTGTCTCAGTCTCGGAGGACGAACTTTGTCCCGCAGCAGTGAACAGAACGTGGACAGGATCTGAATGTCAATACCTGAGGACGCAGAGCATGTGGGTGGGTTTACTGATACCGACTTGGAAATTAAGTGGAATATGTAAACTCTGTGTGTGTGCGTGTGTGCGTGTGTGTGTGTATGTGTGTGTGTGTGTGTGTGTGTTGGACCTGCAGGCCGTGGAGTTGTGAGTCAGTCGGGGGACTAAATGGAAAGTGTGTGAGCCGACAGGTAAATAGCAGTGAGGGACGTCACGCTGGGTTTGCAGAGACAAATTTAACTTTAA
This sequence comes from Hippoglossus stenolepis, assembly GCF_022539355.2. NCBI lineage: Eukaryota > Metazoa > Chordata > Actinopteri > Pleuronectiformes > Pleuronectidae > Hippoglossus > Hippoglossus stenolepis. Next base: position 4,328,999 of record NC_061485.1, read on the forward strand.
CATATTATTGCAGACTGTCATTGAGTTTGCATGTTCCCCCCCGTGGCTGTGTGGGTTTTCTCCAGATGCTCCGTCTTCCTCCCACAGTAACATGCAGGTTAATTGGAGGCTGTGAAACGCCCGTAGGTGTGGATGTGAGTGTAAATGGTTGCTTGTCTCAATGTGTTGGTCCAGCGCACCTCTCGGCCCCGGCTCGGATTGCTTCCTCACCCCCACTGACATTTCTTATAAATGAGAAATAATGATTTTCCTCTAAATACGATTGGATGTGGTTGGTATAGTACAAGTTGTTGTCACAGTTTTATAAAATAATCCATTATCTTCAGAGATTTTTTTGGACAGTGGGAGAAAGTACCCATGAGAAAAGGAGAACGTGCAAACTCCACAGAGAAAGACGCCGGCCGAGCTGGGACTCGAACCGCGAACCTTCATTCTGTGACCACTGTGCCGCCTGAAAGTGGTCACAGAACCTTTTATTATCTTGATGGAAGAAGCAGATGTGGAATCCATGATTTAAAGTCTCTGGTATTTATCCATCCACTTCACTTTATCCCGTAACTTTTTGAGCCTCTTCACTGGTTTTCTATTACGCTACAGATTTGTAAATATCTCATGTACTTTTACTATCTTCTGTTTGTTTTGTTTCTTTCGCTCACTTTCCTCGTTTATTCCCTCCCTCTCTCTCTCTCTCTCTGTTGTCTTGCAACAGATAACTCCCATCGCCCCCCCACCCACCCACACACACCTACACACACACACTCAGCCATCAGAGGCTCCATTACAGCAGTACAGGAACCATCTGTTGGTCGGAATTGAATCCTGCTCAATTAGCATCTTATTTGCATGCGATTAGCATTGCATTTATGGCGCATTATGCAGAGTAATGTGATTGCTAAACGAGTTTTGCTTCCCCCGTTGAGTAAAAACCTCTGTTCTGCTAATCGCTGCTGGCTCACCCATACCTACTGTTGAGGAGAGGGTGTGTGTGTGTGTGTGTGTGTGTGTGTGTGTGTGTGTGTGTGTGTGTGTGTGTGTGTGTGTGTGTGTGTGTGTGTGTGTGTGTGTGTGTGTGTGTGTGTGTGTGTGTGTGTGTGTGTGTGTGTGTGTGTTGTTTCCGTACCAGCACTCAGTCCTGGAATGCAGTTTTGTTGGATTTGTCAGCAACATGCTCACGCTCAGCAGCTGACGGGTCAAACACACGTGACACTTCAGCATCAGTCCAAATACAAGACAACCTCTTCCTCCCGGAAGTTAGTGTTGAAAAGATGGAGGTCGTATAAAACTTCAGAACTAGAAACGTTTTAAGTTGAGTGTTGCATTATGGGTTATATAAACCTTAAGTGTTTCTATGTTTGTGGGTAAGTGCCGTGTGGAGTGTGAGTTCTTTGGGTTGATGCTCTTCAGAAAGCTGCGGGGGGGATGTACTCAAATGAACAATCAGCACCGACCTACAGGTAGGTGCTGAATGGGCGTCGTTCTCGTACCATTAAAATGTTTCATTCAGGTTTTCCGGTTCATTTGCCCTGATCGTGTGTTCGCTGGCTCCCTGCGGACCTAAAGCACCGGGTTCTCTTTTCAGATGTGAACTCTGGCAGCACAATTACATCTGAAGTTTCCCTTTCATACGTGATGAATGCAGCAGGACATTGTCCAGGTCGGACATGTCAGGCAGGACATGACGTATGAATTAAATTTTCCAAGTTAACATCTGCGTCAGCGTCTTCTTCGTACTTCTGTACTCAAAGTTACCTCCATCCATGTAATCCAGTGTGTGTGTGTGTGTGTGTGTGTGTGTGTGTGTGTGTGTGTGTGTGTGTGTGTGTGTGTGTGTGTGTGTGTGTGTGTGTGTGTGTGTGTGTGTGTGTGTGAGTGTGTGTGTCTCAAAGAACCTTAAAGTTTTCTGGCTCCTGATTCGTCGCTGCTTCAGCTCATTAGAGCCACAGATTCAAACATGAGTATTTACACTGCTCCCTCTTTATTATACTATTTTTTCCTTCATTTAAAACGTACAATTGATCGTCATTGACTCTGCTCCAATTTGGAAAATCTTTGTACATTTAAAACCTTCAGCGATTAGTAAAACCTCACATTCCAACTGGCAGACGAGCAGTAAACCCTTCTCTGTCCCACACAGCTCCACCTGCCTCTTGATTCGTCACTTCTGAGGCAGAGCAGATCGTCGGTGTTTCCTCTGCTCGTCTTTAGGAACAGTTTCATGTTTTGTGTCTGAAGAATCAGAACGATCCTAAAGCAGCGGAGCTCTGTCTCTTTCAGCCAAGAGGATACAGGAAGATGTTGGATGTTCGGGACAAATTGGAACTGAATATCAATTAACATTTGCTGCTTTATTAGTATCTCACATAGCAGCAGTTTGAATGTGGAAAGAGGATAAATCAGGCTTTGGATTCTTCTTTTTTTTATCTTTTGGCACTTGAAAATAAAGGATTTCATTTCTAGAATGAATTTTCACCACAATTATATTTGATCGCACCATTTGAGGGAATATTCAAAAACCTTCTGGAGCCGTTCATACTGTTACAGTGAGAATGCTGTGCTTCTCAGGGAGATGTTGCAAAAGTGGCGAGAAAAGACGTCCATGTACGACAGAAAAGTCGCCGCACAACCGAGCTCGGTAAGGTTGGAGTGTGTGTTAGCACTAAACGAGACGATGAGCATTATGGATCATCAAGCTAGGGTGTATTTTTGCCGTTTCGCTATTTTCCACGCTAAGATAAACAGTTCAGAGATTTCTGGAATTATTCGATATAAGATGAAAATGTCCTTCTACCAGCGTTTGAGTGATGTGAGGTAATAAAAGCTCGGGTAAATAATTCAGGACGCGATATCGTGACTCATCTGTTATATGGAGAAAAGGTTTTGTTTCTATAAAAGAGAGAGAGAGAGAGAGAGAGAGAGAGAGAGAGAGAGAGAGAGAGAGAGAGAGAGAGAGAGAGAGAGAGAGAGAGAGAGAGAGAGAGAGAGAGAGAGAGAGAGAGAGAGAGAGAGAGAGAGAGAGAGAGAGAGAGAGAGAGAGAGAGAGAGAGAGAGAGAGAGAGAGAGAGAGAGAGAGAGAGAGAGAGAGAGAGAGAGAGAGAGAGAGAGAGAGAGAGAGAGAGAGAGAGAGAGAGAGAGAGAGAGAGAGAGAGAGAGAGAGAGAGAGAGAGAGAGAGAGAGAGAGAGAGAGAGAGAGAGAGAGAGAGAGAGAGAGAGAGAGTAGAGAGAGTGTAATTAAAGGTGAAATTAAGCTCTTTATTCTGATGCTGTTAGTTTTTGAAAGCACCGGTCTGATCCTGATAAAATCTGAAGGCCGGTGCGTCGAGGTCAGATTTAGTTTTGGGAGCTGAAACGTGACTCTCTGCTCGATTCGGGCTCTTCACCAGTGAAGCTGAAGGTGAAAGGTTTGTTTGTGAGTCTGGCAGAGATGTGTCCTACACCCCCACAGCTGACACCCTGCAGTCAGTGTCACCTTCATCAGCTGCTCGGTGTCTCTCCGCCTGGAAGGTCAAACTCTTCAGAGGCAGTTTCCACGCTGACCTCGCCGTAGGTGTACGAAGTCCGACTGCCTCGAAAAACCTTTTAATCACCTTGACTCCTGCGTCTTCGTTCAGAATGAGACTCACACTCCCTCTTCTTTACCTTTTGCCTTTTTCTAATTCTGTTATTCATCCGGTTCTGACACGTCGGCTCAGGCGTTCGCTCTGACTGTGCAGTGTCGAAAAGGTTTTTTTTACGAGGTGACGTGAGGTTCCTCCTTCTCCTCTTCCTTCTTCTTCACGCCGTTAAATCTGCCTTCATCTCGTCTCCCTCCTCTTGTCACGGTCGCTCGCAGGATTAAAAGCTGCCTTCATCTTTCTGCACAGTGACCTTTCACCATTTCTCGCTTTCCTCCTGTTTATGGGGTTAAAAGCTTGAACCCTCGCTCGCTCCGTCTCTCAATTCATTCTCCTCTATAATCCCTCTCTCTCTCTCTCTCTCTCTCTCTCTCTCTCTCTCTCTCTCTCTCTCTCTCTCTCTCTCTCTCTCTCTCTCTCTCTCTCTTTCTCTCTCTCTCTCTCTCTCTGTCATTTATGTGGTTCAATAACATTTCACCCTCCTCATAGACTGTGAAACATAATTTGTTCCGATGCTGATTACGGGCTGAACTTACTCTTACGTGTTCCTTCAGTCACTCATGATTGTAGAAGCTCTTACTCTTCTTGCTTCCTCTCAGCCATTTACCAATTTGTGTTACTTTTCTTTCTTTCTATTATTACAGAGGTCATCCATCGTCACTGCTCTTCAGAATCAGCTTCACACCTCCTCTCAAATTCATCCTGTAAAAGAAAAAACATTTATATATTTGGACACGTGCTGACGTCTGTGTTTGACCTGTTAAAGCAAAAAATATACATCATCTAAAAAACCCAGTCAGACGAGCATATGAAGTCAGGTCAGGTCAAAGTTTGTTTACTGTAGTAAGCTCATTTAAAACAGCCACTGTTGTGTGGAAAGAATATTAAAATATATATAAAAAACTGAGAATTAACAGAAAAAACAAAAGCATTAAAACAAACATCAAGAATAATTTAGATTTAAAATATTGCACAGTAACAGATGAAATGAACCGTTGTATTCTCACATGGACTCGCTGGCAGGAAAACTTTCAGGAAAATGTCAGAACTTAGGTGAACTTTCCGAGAGCAGCTTTCATTTTAATAAAGAAGTAATAAAGACACTGAATTCCTTTTGTTTTATAATTGCCATAATAAACGTGACACGTGGTGGATTTCCCTTGTTTTTCATCTCGTCTGCTGAGAGGCGGCGTGAGCAGCCGTCGTGTTTCAGGACGACCACACGTCACTCGTCTGTGTTTCCCGTCGTCTCCTCTGACCTGCATCCCTCCGTCATCTTTCTCTTCTCCCGGACTCTGTTTGCTTCCTGTCCGTCCTTCACTCCATTTCTTTCCCGTTTGATTTCTCAGTCCATTGCCCCTAAATAATCTGATCTACTCTTTCTTTTCATTTCGGCGATTTGCTCTTTGTGGCTCGCGTCTGTCTCTCCGACTCGCTGCCATTGTCCATCTGGGGCTTTTATTTTATTATCTGTTTCTCCTCACACGTCCGTCATCCATCTTCTGTCTCGCTCTCTGGGTTTTAATCATCCATCAGGTGCTCGCTCTACCTGTCAATCACTCATGTAGCCATCATTTCTCTGTTGGAAAAACTTCCCCCTGTTTTTTCCCCCCTCGTGTTTTTCCCTCGTCTGGTTTGCGACGGGTCTAAATCTTCTGCTGAACCAAGCTCCATGGTTACACTTTCTCATATTCTTCATCACAGGTGCACAAATACTAGGTTTGGAATCGCAAATTTAAAAACTCCTGCTCTCATTTTTTCACCAATTGGAGCCAAACACATCCACACACACACACACACACACACACACACACACACACACACACACACACACACACACACACACACCTGGAACAAAGAACGTGAAGTCATGAACAAAACGTGCACATCAGCGAGTCAGCATCTCAATGGGAGCTGCACACCTGGAGGAGGTTTCTCACAAATCTCACAAGTACAGATGTGGAGCAGAAACACTCACAGATTTCAGTCTCCTGAATATGATCTTTTTCATTAAGATCCATTAATAATCATGGATCTTGGTGGCATCTGATCGTGGATTTTAATTACAACCAGATTGGTTAATATTCCTACTCACCTGTACTACTTTTATTGGCAATACCTTTATCATTACAAGTTATTACCGCTCCCTTCGTCTCTAACAGATACTTTCGTGTGTACAGATACTTTAAACATTGATGTTCCTCTTCATTCATGTTGTTTCTCCTGAATGTTGTAAATACATTAATAATAAACATGATTCTGTTGATGTGCTCTGTTCCATGTGTTGCACTTCCTTTCATCGGGGACGGAGGATGTCGCACCTTCTTTGAGCCCGATAAGAAAAACTGTGGCTTTAGAAATAAAATTTGATAGATTTATAATATTAAAACTGATATATGCTTCCTCATTAAGGTTTCTATGTCGACATGCAAACAGCTGCTTCACCTCCCCCTCTGGAGTCGGCGTGTTGCCGGCTCCTCTTCGCTCTCGACCAGCTGCTCCACTCAGCCTCTCCCTGGAGCAGACGTCTCATTCATCTCAACACCTCCTCTCTCCCGACTCACTCGTCCAGCCATCCGTCCCCGTGCAGGGCGGATGGAGAGAGAGGAGGAAGAGGAGGAGGAGGAGGAAGAGGAGGAAGAGGAGGAGGAGGGAGGTGAGGGTAGAGAAAGAGAGAGATTACCTTCTCTCCCCAGACTCTCCGTGTATATACTGCTGCAGTGCAGTTCCTGTTAGAGCACTCCTGACACACACAATGAATTATCAATGGATTGGCTGCGTGCTAATGTTATTAAGTGTCAGATGTAATATTAAAACATGTATAAGAGGTGGACTAATGGTCGGGGCTGAAAGTTTGTGTGTGTGTAAAGTTGAAAGACAGGATTTATTGAATATTTCTTTTGAATATTATAGTTGTTGACATTTTATTGTCTTTGTCACAGAGTTTTACTTCATGGAAGAATCTTTAACCTGCGTGTCTTCGTGTCATTTATACTTTGATTGTACTCGCACTGCTCTGAACGACCATGTAAAGAATAGAGTGAGTTTTTGTGAGATGATTTATTGTTTTTCTTGTAAAACATTTTTTGATGAATAATTTGAAGAAACAATTTTCTCAATTTCGACCTTAAACCTTTGTTGCATCAGCGGGAGCTCAGGTGTGTTGCGAGGGATCAGAGGAGGATCCATTTGTTTCATCTCCTTCTTTAACATCGTGAGATCGGACTTTTCTTTATTGATTTCCCGGAGAAAAGTTCACGGATCCTGATGAAATAAAATCAGACATAATTAAAGAACTTTCTTTTTGTTTGCTTTGGTCTGTTCCCAGCTTTTGATCATTTACTTGTTCTTAAAAACAAAACAAAGAAGTGTGAGAAAGTATAAATTGTAAGTGTGTGAAATTCGGACTGTTGATCACACATTGAGGTATGGTTTGTATTTGCTGTTGGTGTGTTGTCTCTCTGTCTGTCCGTCCTCAGCGGATCAGGTTATAACCTGGAGGAGCTCACATCAAAACAGAAACCAGACAGCATCCATCTTTAATCACATTTTTCCTTCTTTTCCCAGATGACGCCAGCTGCTCCCTGTTTGTGTTTGTGAGAGAGAGAAAGAACTGGGCTACTGATATCTCCTATTATCACAGAATCTGTACCATGGCACAGTTTGCTGAGAATAAAAATCTAAGTTTGAATATTGAACCTTGAATAGATATTAAATGTATTAAACTGGAAGAAGAAGAAGTCTTGGTTGAACAGTTGGTGTCACATACATTTGTCATGTCGGATTTAGGGCAGAATATTTAGGTTTTGTTTTAAAATTCAAGTATAACATAGACAAAACATTTATTTGAACAATCTAGATAATCAGCTAATTATTCAATCATGATAATAATTGTCGGTAATGGACATCACTTGTAAGTTATGTTTCTGTCCGGAGGATCTGGAGTTGGGCAACAAAAGAAAGTGTTTTTGGTTAAAACCAAACTAAACCTTAATGTTTAATAACGCTGTGTCACAAGTGAATATTCTCCTGCACCATCACATATTGTATCAGAAGACCAATATGTCGTCGGAGAAGTTCAGTTGTATAGAAACACAGCAGCTGAAACTGAATGAGACCAAACACGTTGGGCTGTGTGCAGAGCACGAGAAAGCCAAGTGATGGAGAGAATCCGACAGTTTGAGTGGAAACGACTGGGAATGATTCAAAGTTCAGCCCTGCCCCTGAGCAAGGCACTGATAGGTTACACTTTATCTCATCTGTCAGAGTGTGTGCAGGTGTGTGTCCTGAACACTGACGTACGTGCACTGCAGTGGTGCACACTGATGTGAGCGGGTTTGATCTTTGCATGTGTGTATGTGCACTTCTACGAGTGTCTTCATTTTATCCTCATTGCTATCCATCCCATCGTGTGTGTGTGTGTGTGTGTGTGTGTGTGTGTGTGTGTGTGTGTGTGTGTGTGTGTGTGTGTCTGTGTGTGTGTGTGTGTGTGTCTCTCTCCTCAGGCTGTAATAGGTGCTCGTGTGATAAGTGCGGCTCTCAGTCGCCCTGAGGAACATGGTTCCACCGCTGAACCCTCAGTCCAACAACCTTTTGCTGTCTGACAGAAATGAAATGCCAGACTTGACACTCTGCTCGCAGCCTGCAGCCGACGCTCGGCCCCGGCCGCGGTGTCGCCCGGCCGGCACCGCGGCTCTTTAATCTTTTAAGATCGTCAAATGCCAGACGATCACCTGTTAATGCATCTGGGTGAGCGGACGTACCACTCGACTGGCACCGAGCTCTGCAGATAGGAGGAGTGAGCTGAGAGCTGAAATACAGACGATCTGAGGCTGTGCAGAGACAGAGACAACTGTCCCAGTCTTGTGAACACGATATCTCAGCAACACCTTGAGGAAATGTCTGCGAACTTGGTACGGATGTTAATTTGGACTGAAGGATGAACTGATTAGATTCTGGAGGTCAAAGGTCACTGTGACATCACAAAACCTCGTATTTGCCTCAGGAACTCGTTATCTTAACAATGCCTCAAGATTCTGTTGGTCGAAGGTCAAGGTCACGGTGACCTCACGAGTCTGGAAGAAACTGTACGCAGACTGTACCTGCTCTGGTTGGCAGAGCTCCTCTCCCCCCTCAGAAAACACTGAAGCACCTAAAACACCTCGTCAGTATTCTGGCCGTTACTCATGCAAATGTGGGGCATCGTGATGACCTCACAATGTCACAAGAAACACGCTCAGCAGCTGGTCTGACACGCCCCCTGACAAAGCTACGTAAATCGAGAGCAGAGGCCGACATTTGTGCGTCATGTGACATGTGCTTGAAGCGGCTGAAACGCCAAGTGTTTGGGACAGAGGATGAAAATTGAACATTGGAGCATGTAAACCTTTTACAGTCATTGCAGTAATTAAAATTATAAACCTGACTATGAGCAGAATACGCCTCCTTCTTCCAGGGAAACTCTCTAAATCACTTCCTGAAGTCCTCAGTGTTCTGCAGCGTGGGGAACCTAGTGTGCGTCTGCGTTGGACAGTGGAGATGAGGCTTCATCGGTGGATTGAGGAGCTCCACATCTGCTGTGAATCACTACATTATGCTGCTGCTCGTTCTGTTGACGGATGCTTTTGTCATCACGACAACTGCATTTAAGCTCATATAGCGAGCGGGAGCGATATGTCATGAGAAATTTAAAAAACCAAGCTGACTGCAAAGATAATTCTTATTTGGATGCTCGGAGAAGCTTCTTTCCCTGTTTTTATCTCCTGTTAGATGTAGTTTGGGCAAATGTTTTTTCTCCTCTCTCTTTTTTACCACTTTCTCCTCAGATCCCTTCTTTCCTCTCTCTCTTCTGACTTCTTCTTCTTCTTCTTCTTCTTCTTCTTCTTCTGCTTTATGAGCAGCAGCAGCAGCAGCAGCAGCAGCAGCAGCAGCAGCAGCCGCCGCCGTCTCTCTGCTCTCTCTGCTAAGCACTCGTGTCTCCCTCACTTTCTCTCTGCTCTTTTATTAGCAGCTCTGTCTTTGATGTGAAGTGAAGGAGGCTTTAACTCCACTGCCTCCTGCTGCGAGTCTCTCAACACACACACACACACAGACAAACACACACACAGCACCAAACGTAAAGAACAACAATGACTCGATGATATTTGCTCTCACTGCTCCTGCTGTGTGGAAACAGCGAGGCTTTGTTCAGTTGAGGGGACGCCGCGGCTTCACTGCTGCTCTGAGCTGTAATTGGACAGTAAACTGACCACCAGTCCAGTTCTCTGAGCATTACCCCCGGCAACGTGAAGCCTGGAGACAGAGCCACACCAACAGGAAAAGGTCCAGAGCATTCGGATAATGTGTGGCACGGAGCATGGAGCGCAAGAGGAGCGTTGAAGTCTCCGCGGGCAAGAGGCCAAACCCCAAATTGCCCCCGACGGCTGTGCTGACAGTGTGTGAGTGATGCATGATAGAGAAAGTGCTGCACACGTGCACTGAATGAACGTGTGACTGTCACTGTAAAAGCACTTTGAGCGCTCATCAAGACGGGAGAAGCAGGATATAAATACATGTTTACCACACATCAATCACCAGCGTCGGCCCCGATCACCCAAAGTCTCTCAAATGTCGTATTTTCTTTCCATGTTGACATCTTCGTCATGTGTCATGTGTCTTTCATCCCAAGATGTTTGTGTTTCAGTTTTTAAAACCGTTGCTAAAAAGTCTTGAACACGCCCACTGGTCGGCAGGAGGACGGTGCCGATCAACTGACTGGAAGCAGCTTTGACATACAACTCATCACATCCTTTATATTTCAAAGATATAAAGTCAGAAGCATCGAGACCTCACAAGTTTCTCCATCCACCATCTGTACTGCTTATTCTTAAAAGGTTGCGGAGGCTGACCAGCGTATCACAGGGCTGACATACAGAGCACATGGACGTAGCTGTATAAAAACATGATTGACAGCTGGAAGAGACTCACGGTTAGACCACACGGCAGCGGTGATATTCAGGAATACTTCGACTCAGTCAATGACAGACACAAACAACCATTCATATCTAAAACCAGGTCTTTGGACCGCGAGAGGAAAATGGAGAAACCCCTCGGACACGGGGCGAACATGCAAAACTCCAGGAACCTTCTGGCTGCGATGCGACACTTCACCACATCACGTCAACGCCCTTTCAAATCACGTGTAAGTGAATTGAATAGTGAGGCAAAGAAAGGACGCGGAGCAGTCGGGTGTGAACCTGCAGTTGAACCCTGTGTTGTCCTTTTGAAGGAGATTTAAAACGATTTCCTAAAGTACTAATTCTAATTTTAAGAAGAAATGTAATTCAACTTTCTGCACAACTATAAGCTGCTTTGCCAATTAAATTGTAGTAGCAACGTAATCAAAGGCTTTATGATGTTGAGAGGAGAGAAGTGTACACGGAGCTAAATTCATTAAGGGGCAACTTAGACTGAGGCTCTTAAGACAAGTTCCCTCCGCTCTGGGCAGGATGGTGGCTCCGTGGGGCAGGGAAGGCTGATTGCTGCTGAGATCCTGCAGAGGTGTGTGTGCGCGGAAATGCAAAGATAAATAAAATAGATAAAACTCTGGAGTACAGCGAAGTATGACTTCAAGGGAGGAGGTCAATTGAGTTGAAAGTGCGGGCAGCCATTCCGAGTCTCAGATGAAAAGAGCGCAGAAAAATCTATGTTTCACACTTTGTACTCGACAGCGGGGCTTCACTTGTGGGAGTAATTAGCACCGCGGCTTTTCTTTTGAAGTGAGCTTGAAGAACCAGTGGAGGAGAGGGCTGCTGCTGCTTGTGAGGGCCGCGCAGCGCTGGAGGAGACGGCCGGTTCCACGCAATCGTGTGATTTGGCACAAGGCAACGAATTAAAAAGGTTTAAATGATGAGGATTTCCTGTGCAGCATTTAAAAAGAAACGTTTGCTCAGACATGTTCTTATCATGACGAGGATTTAAGACACTTCTACATCAAGAAGACAGGGAGTCAAGTTCAGTGTGATTTGGACTTTGAGCCAATCAGACACGCTGCTGTCACGTCTCCAGCTTCTCAGCTCCGACTGTCAGCGGTTTAATTAATCTGTATCTATATGAAGGTAGATGTTAATAGAGATTAGCCACGTTCCACGTGTGTGATTAAAGTATCGAGTCGGACTCGGAGAACCGTATGGAGAACAGGGTCTTGGCCCGGATATCAGCCGTCTACATTAACAGCCCGATAATATTAGACTTTTCCCCCACGGTCTAATTTGTCATCAGACGTTGGCCGATGGGCTCAGAGATTGTCTCGAGGACGACTGGCTGCTGTGAGACATTAACAAAAAAGTCAGTTAGTTGTGAAAAGTTTCATAAATGAAGAAAATCAAGGTGTCTTGTTTTGGTTATTTACTTTTAAGGTAAATAAAGGGAAGGAGATGGGTTTTATCACGAAGACGAAGGAGGACAAGTATTTTTCAAAATAAATAACTTTTCCATGTCTCAAATGAAATCAATTTAAAGTTCTGGTTCAATATGACCCACAAAGCAGAAATGTCCCCTCTGGGACGTCACAGTCAAGTTTTCTTACTGACTGTGAGCATATTACCCTGGAGAGGATTTATTTTTCTATATGTGAAAGTCTGAAATGTTCAGTTTCCTCAGGATGTTCCTCCCACACGCACAGAGACTCTGACGAGGAGAAAACCCACATTCTGGACTAAATTGGACAGAGCCTGCTGCGAACATCCGGGTCTGGGGGTGGTCCCCGGGTCTGGGGTGGTCCCGTTGGGCTGGGGTGGTCCCCGGGTGAGGGTGAGGGAGCAGACGGGGATACACGGCCAATTTGCATGTTATGTTCCCAAATACAATTAGTTGGACTCATCTGTTCATGTTTGTGGAAATAACACAGATGACAAGAAGACGCCAGGTAATTCTGTTGCCTCAGAAAAGAGCAAAAAAAACGTTTGTTTCCAGGAGATTATTGATCCGAGCTCAACGTTTCCAAAATATGATATTTTAAAGATTAAACTATATATTTGTCAGCTATTTGATGCAGATCTTCAAGTATTTTTCTTCCCTTTTATGTTTGAAGGTGTCGCATTAATGGTTATGAACAAATTGTTGCTCATTCATGCAAATCCTTTCTCCCCTATTTGTACATGCAGGTGCAGTAGTTTTCATATTTTGTGATTAATCTTTCCCATCGATCATCTGGGTTTTAACAGTCGTCTCTATATTTCCAAAAAGTCAGTGAATTGACGTTGAGATTGACACGTTTTATTTGAAATATGCTCCTAGACAAGTTTTATTAATGTTTTGATAAAAGACATCTGTGACCCATACTCATTCAAATGAGACAGTGAACGTGACGATGATGAGGGTCCGAGTGGAGCAGGGAGAGGAAGGGGTTCGCTTCTCTGTGCCGTGTCAGTGGAAGTTTAATTCCCAGAATGTGTCTTTTGACCTGAATATCTGAAAGTTAATCTTGGTTGTGAGTCTCTTGTTTTTGTCGGCTGATTTCCACGTCCTTGCTTTGTGACTCCTGACATCAGGGCGTGCGTTGGATCAGCTGCTCGGCTGCAAACCAGACTCCTGCGAGGCTTCCAACAGGTCACATTCAGGCTCAAGACGCAAGCACATGTGGATAAATCACAGCAGCAGGCTGATGATATCACAGAGATACAGCCAAACTGATCCCCAGGCTGCTGAGAAGTGTGTGTGTGTGTGTGTGTGTTGGTGGATTTTGTCGTCAGGTGTTTGGCAGGTGTGTCTGTTTAGTGCTCGCACACACACACACACACACACACACACACACACACACACACACACTAAAACCCTGGCTTGCTGTGTCGTCAGTTCAATCTGAGCTCACTGGACAGTTACCATGGCAGCCAGATGCTTTCAAGGTTGTGTGTGTTGATCAATGTTGTGTGCAGCTGTACAAATTACGTGTGTGAGGATTTCTGCTTTGTGCGAGTGCTTCTGTTTGCTGGTGTCATCAATGCACAACATTGAAACTGGTCAGAATAAAGCAATGAACACGTTGAGTCGGACTCAGTCTCGATAAAAGAAACACAGATAAGTGATTTTAAATAATCACAGTTTTACTGGTTTTCTTAAAGGACATCAGCCATTTACCAGTTGATATGGTCTGGGTCTAATGAAATGTCTGTAACATATCACAGATCATATAAAACAGCACCCTTACCTGTATAAACAGCACATGACCTGTTTAGGCTGTCTAATGCTAATGACCCTCAGATTTTAAAGATATATATTATATGATATAATTATAATCATCCATCTTTATTGTTGTCCTGGAGTTTTTTAATCACAAATAAATGTCCCCTGCCCATCCACTACAAGCACAGCAGACAGACGAGAAGAGGGGGCTAAAGACCATCATTACCATTAGACAACAGCGGGAGACGGGCTGACCTAATACAGTCTGGTGACCAGAAAATGCCATCCCGTGAACAGCCAGCGGGGAAACGCCTGGCGCGCTCCCGCGAACTACTACTATTGTACCGCAACATAGACTGAACACTGCGAAGTCTTCCGCTGCAGGGAAGACCGGAGCGAGCTGGGCCGGCTGTTGGGCATTGCTGTCAGCCCATGACTGATATAGGTCAGCGATCTGCTTCGTGTTGTTGTACCAGTGTTACAGTAGCGAACCTGGAGTTTCCCCTGCTGTGCCCACTCCGGAAGCGCCCCGAGAGGCAGCCTCCAGTCCCAACTCAGACAAACCAGTGAATGCCAATGCTCCCGGAACAGCCCGCTGCGCTGCCCAAACCCGGAACGGGCAACTGACTAGTTTGAATACCAGAAGAAACGCAGGACGTTACTAGCTATACAAAATGTTTTTTCCCAGAGTTTTGGTGGTAGGCAGATACACATTAACTACATAACAGGAATTACGTCCTTTAAATCACAGCGATGCAGTAAATGCAATAATTCTTCTGATCAAAGTCCAAACAAAACGGCCAATTTTGTGTGTTTTCTTGAAAATACAACATCATGAAAAGACCTTAAGTTATATTGGAAAGGAATGAAAAGTGAGGAGAGGGAAGCTTTGGAGTAAAAGGGCCAAGGAAAGGAAGGATGGAAAGTAGAAACAGGAGGACGTGGACGAGGTCAGTCGACTAAAAAAACAGTAGAGTCGAGTAATAAAAAGAAGAGAAGCGAAAACGAGTAAAATCAGAGAGGGTGAAAGGCAGGGAGGAGAGGTGGAGAAGAGGAGGTAGGAGGAAGGAAGGGTGAAGCGTGTAGAGGAGATAAAGTAGGTTAAAGGAGAAGAGGATGGTTGAGGACTGGAGGGGAAGAGATGAAAAAAGGAGCGAGTGGCTTAGATAAGAGGAAAGAAACTGGACGTGTTGATCCAAATTCCTCCACAGGGAGAAAGCTGCTGGGGAAGCAGGAGGAGTTGGAGGAGGAGGGATTTGGTGGCTTCACTCCTTCTTTGGCTGCAAAGCTCAGCAGGAGCTGGAGTGTGAGTCACATTCATCCGGTGACGACACCAATCACCTGCTGAGTTTTGCCTTTTGCCTGAACCAGAGTGGAGCGGCAGGAAGTTTCTCATCCGGGGATTTGCTCCAACACCCGTCTTCATTGGTTTGTTCTACTCAGTGGAAACCAGTGGTGCAGTGGTGGGTACTGTAACTTCAGTGGACCTCACCCCCTCACCTAAAAACCCAAGTGATTGTAGGTGAGACTAATGAAGATGAAAGCTAGTTCCCGGTCTATTGGGATTGTGGATCTTTGCTTCTTCTCTGGTCTCTTGTTATTGCTCCTGTGATCCTGGTCTGTGTGTTTTTCTCTGGACCCGTCTCTGCTCTTGTCTTCATTCTCTTTGCCGCCAATCTCTCAACAGCCCTGGTTCCAATTCTTCAATCAACTACTCACGATGTCTCTTACTGAGTTGTATTCATGCATTTGGCCGAATTGGTCTTTTCGGTCGTTTGCTTTTTTTGTACCTGCCCTGACCTTCACTCGGGACCCTCTTACCTGGACACCTTCCCCTGCTCCACCTCCTGGTTTGAACGAGACCATCGTGTGTAGGACTGCTTGGCCTTGCCGGAGGTATGTTCTCTACCGAGGGTCATTCTACTCTACAAAGGTTTCCACCTGCTTATTGTCCTGAATATTTCTCTGTGCTGGATATTATCTTCTCATCTCACTACTGAGCATCTTCAAAAATAGAGTGAAACCTATTTCTGTTGACCTGGTTGCTTCAGAAACAGGGGAAACACTCAAGGTGCTGCAGGGTTTCAGGCTAATCCAAGTCCTGCACTGTTCTTTATCCATTCTCCACGAGGATGAAGGAGGAACTCGAAGATGTCAGCAGAATCCTGGGGCCGAGGAGACCATGTGGGGGGGGGGGGAAAGAAAGTTAATGATGGAAAGAAGAGGAGGAGAGAAGATGGGGTGTTACACTGAGTCGGGAGAGGAGGACGAGGGATGTTCTGCAGGAGGAAGATGCAGAGGGAAGCAGCAGGATGGATTAAGGAGAGGATTTGGTGTGTGTGTGTGTGTGTGTGTGTGTGTGTGTGTGTGTGTGTGTGTGTGTGTGTGTGTGTGTGTGTGTGTGTGTGTGTGTGTGTGTGTGTGTGTGTGTGTGTGTGTGTGTGTGTGTGTGTACTGTATATATACACTGTGTGTGTGTGTGTGCAAGAGAGAAAGAAAAGATTTCTATTGCTTTCTCTTGACGCAATGTCACAACTGCTTGTCCCAGGTAAACTGGACGCAAACACACAGAGAGCGTCAGAAAGACAAAGATTCAAACAAAGACAAACACGAGCCGATGCAGGGACGTTGCTTTGATTGGTGAAAGAACGTCAGGTGGAAATGCGCAGGTCAGAAACTGCTCGTAACAAGGGAATAAACAACGGGGAAGATCAGGTAATAACGAGGTGAGCAGTTGGACGAGGAGCCAGTGAGACGGGAGGGGACGTCTGGCAGGCAGATGGAAAATGGCAGCTCCGAGGACACGAAGGGACAAACGTGGTCAGGTAGAAGAAAACAGGAGCTGGAGTCAGGGGCCGAGGAGAATGAGGAGCAGATTGTGATGAGTGGGAGTTTAGGCCAAAAGTGATCAGCCAGCTGCTCCTCAAACATCCCGGTGGTTTGATTCTGTCAGAGTGACCATTTCCTAAAGTTGTCTGTCCTCTACAGTGGTCAAGCTCCAGCCTCTCGGCCCGGTCTCCAGCACGTCCTGCGAATAAAGACTCCACCCGTCTGTCGGACCTCCGAGCCGTCCCCAGCTCTCCTGGGTCGTCCACCTGATTTGTCCTGCTCTACATCTTCTCTGCCAGAAGACTGAATATATCTTTGATTATTAAATGTCCACCATCTCCACCAAGGACATTTCACACAAAACATAGTGAACAGATTTCCCCGGAACTCGGTGGAAGGACGGGACATGAGTCAAGAAACACCTCTTCTGGTCGAGACCTGAACAAAGACGCAGACACAGAATGTTTCTCTTCACTTCTTCTAATATTGTGTTATGTTTTCTATTTGCACTGATTTCCCACAGAATAATTCATGGGTCTAGATGAAAACAATCCAGTTGACTGTCGCGCCCTGACACTCCTCCGAGTGTCATTCTAGTTTCAGACGTCATTTTACTTGGTTTTTACCCCAAATCTGTCGTTTCTTGGTGATTTAAACCTGAATGTAGGTTTCAATGTGTCTGTTGCTGTTTGTGTTTCATGAGGAATTCGACCTGATTATGTGAATGGGGTCTAATGGGATCCAACTATTGACTACATCTGTCTGTTTGATGGCTTCAGTGTGCGTTACGGGCATCAAACCATGTGAGGATCCACAACCCGACTGGTGCCTGTTGTGCTTACATACATGCGTTGCCCCTGAAATCAGCATATTTATTGATGCCAGTTGAGAGAGAATCAAACATTTAATCACTAACATCTGCGGTGAGCAGGGTCATGATAATACTCCCTGTTTCTGTCCATATTTTTAATTGATTTAATTTGTGTAAGCGTGACCTCCTGTGTAATTATCCTGTGTTTTATAGATCCACACGCCGACTCCAAGCTCTTCCTTACGCGCTTAGGCCTCGTCCTTCACTCCTTCACTCCTTCACTCCTTCACTCCTTCACTCCTTCACTCCTTCACTCCTCTCTGCTAGAGGTCAACAACAAAACATAACTGTGGGTGGAAATCAGCGTCTTCCACAGACGGCCGTGTGGTCAGGGCCGTCTCCTTCGAGCTCACTGATTGGACGGCTGCTCTGCTTGCAGCCTGGTTGTTGTGCACCGGACCTCCATGATTGCACCGGCTGTGATTGCGGGGAGATTTATGACACAGGCAGCCCGACAGACTCCAGAGGCTGCTGTCATCTTGTTATGTGCATCCAGCTCTTTCTGTTGATCCAGTCCAGTGTGTCACGAAGCCAATGTATTTTACATGAGTGTGGAAATGGGCCAAGGCAAAGAGACCATTTAGTCTCCGGCCCCGGGGGAAATTCTGAAACGCTGCTCTGCTCTACAATTATGTTCCAGTCTGTCCAGAGGGTGCTGACACTGGATGCTCTCACACACACACACACACACACACACACACACACACACACACACACACACACACACACACACACACACACACACACACACACACACACACACACACACACACACACACACACAGGAGCACAAACAGTGACTGATCTGTAAATCCTCATTTTTCCTGCAAAGAAACTTGGCTGACACCGACACGTTCAGAATGAAAATGTCTTATTTTAATTGAAAACATTTGAGAACGACCCCGTTATAGATGTAAGTGACTGTTTATAGCCACTCGCTGCCAGTTTTAAATTCGGCTGATGGGAATGTTAATGAAAAACTAAGTCCATCTGCAGTTATAACTTCTTTGGGAGGGTTCCACATCCTCGAGTTGGCTTTTGCGTCCGTCAGAAACGTGGTGAATCCGGCGGAGGAACCTCCCGCTGTGTTCTCACGTCGTCTCCGGAGAAGCTCCTGAGGCTCAACGTTCAGCTGCACCGTGTAATCACACAATCATTGTATTCTTAAGTGAAGTGTTGGAGTCCCAGAGCAGCGAGTCTCAATAATCCCGATTAACCCTGAGATTTAATTGTGTACAAGATAATTAGATTTAATCACATCTCTCCTGCAGCGTTGTCACTGTCGAACATTTTCCCTCGTCTCCTCCATCCTTCCTCACTTGCTTGTTTCCTCGTCCGAAGTGTTCCTCTTTTCCTCAGACTATCCTTTTGTGTTTTCAGTCTCTAATCTTTAGGATCTCAGAGGTTCTAAAAACTTATGTTCGCACAGTATTTAAAGACGATGTGTGCATCATCATTTGTGAGAAAAGCCACGTAAAGCTGCAGAAGACAGTCCAATAAAGTGAAGCTTGTTCTCATTAGACCTGATGCGTTTGGCCTCCAGTGGCGTGGATCGACGGCAGCATATCATTACGTACAAGGAGACAGCTGATTGACATGCACTCATCTCCGGGGGCTCGCTGAGCACGTTACACAGCTTTTCTTGTACATATACATGATTTAATTGCTCTTTTCTTTCATCCCCGCTCGGTCAATTGCTCCATGTTTCTTTGATTTCCTGTGTGACATCGTTTCTTTTCATGCCTCCACACCAGCGACAGGTGGAGCATAATGTTTGCAGGGTCGTTGGTTTGTACGTTCATCACGTCCTCGTGTGAGAGATATCTCAGGAAGAACGCCAAGGAATTTATCAAATTGATTTATTAGATTTTGCCAAAAATCAAAAGGTAAAGGTCGCCCACCGTGACGTCACCCATTGGTTTGTGAGCTGAGGTTTTAAAGCCTCGAGTTTGGCATTTAGTCCAGCGCCATCTTGGTTTGTTTTTTTAACCAGAAGTAACCATATGTGGAGGAGCAGTGGGTGGAGCCATCTCTGCTGTATCTAACAAACTACTTTTTTCGTCTCTTTCGTCTCACAGACAAGCTGGTGAGACGGTAAGAAGACCAGAACGCCTCATTCCAGTTCCATCAATGCGGTCTACGTAGCCGACGAAGGATGCATCGGGTGTTGGCTGCGTAGACCAGGTCCTCTGAAGGATGCAGCCCCTGAATTGAGGCACAGTTTCGGGGGATGGAGCCGTGGTGGCGAGGTCCAGTGATCTTCACCTCATTTTCATATCATCAAATCACCAATCAAAACCAAACTTAATATAAAAATTAACAACCAATGACTATAATGTATTTAACATGTTCTTTTTAGTTTGGTCCATGTCCCACCCACTAACTAGAAGGCCGGGTTTTATCCCCTATACTGCAGCCGGCCACCAGGGGGACAATCACTTTTGGAGTGCTGTCATGTTATTCATCTTTTCACACAGTCCACAGTACACATGTTTCAGTTTGTAGAATAAAGTCTTGCAAATCCTGACATCCACATCATCGTTTAGAAATGAGGATGGATGAGCTGGCACGTGTTCTCATGGCTCACATATTATTCTGCATATGATTATGGGGGACATGACAGCTTGTTGACAAAGGTGTCATCCTGTCAGGCTCTCCGGGGGCCCCCAGTCCTTATCCTCAGCTTTGCAGCTGTCAGACGGGGTCTGATGGGCCCCCTGGGCGCCGGCGGCTCTGAACCAGCCACAGCTTGTTATAGGACAAAGATCACAAGTCTCACACAGGAAATGAAACCTGTGATTGAGTGCAAGCAGGTTTACAGGAGGAACGGCCAGCGTGGTCCTTGTTGACTCTTCTAGATGAGCAGGTTGGAGGAGCGACAGCTTGTTAGGGGGTGTCCGGACCTCGATGACCAATCAAACAGCTCCTGGTGTCTCCTCGGGCGCCTCCGCTGCTCTTTCATTAAAACCCCTGTTGCTGCTGTCGTGCTGCGTTTCACAGCTTCTCGTCGCTGCTGTTGTTTCCCCAGGTTCCACTCAGCTGCAGAAAAACAACCTGCCAGTGTCTTCGTGTTCCTCACTGAGATCGGACGCAGTCATTTTAGTTTTATTTAACATTCATCCATCTCCTCTTTTACTATATTTTTTATCTATTCTCCTTTAAACCTTTCATCTGCCATTTAATTATGCACAAAGTCCAGCCCCTCAGACAGGAGAGATGCAGAATTAGGTTCATTTCCTGGTAAATCATCAGGACCTGTTAGAGCGGCTTCCATCCATTTCCCCCCAAAAATAAGAGATGTGATGCCTTGTGCTCAAATATTACAAAATAAATGTTCTACAATTCCGTTTCGGGACATTTGCTGAGTTGCAGCGTTCATAGCTCTGCTCCAGGTTCTTAATTGGCAGCTCACTGTGAGTGAGTGTGAATGGTTGATTGTCTCTGTGTCTCCGCTGGCTCCAGACAAAGCATCAGCAGTGTATAGACGACGGACTTATTGAACGTATAATGTGCTGTTTCAGCTGTTTCTCAAGCTGGAGACATAATTGACCAATCAGAGCTTTAATTGGCAGGAAACTGTCTCTGTACCTATCATCTGAGCTGCGTGACGCAAAGTGCAGGTTGTTGTTTGTTAGCGGATTTACAAAATGAACAATCCTTAAAATACCATATCAACAATATGCCACAGACATAGAACATAGAACGTGAAGTAAAATATCATTAACTGTGACAAGGCTGGACACAAACTCAAATGGACGCCTCCGGTAAAGTGTCTTTGATACAAAATAGGGTTTGGTACAAAGGGTCCAAAAACAAAGTGTCCATGAGAGCAGGAAACGCAGGAGGAACAAGAAGAAAGTGGGGATGAGGTGAGAGGAACACGGACTAAACAGAGGGAAGACAAGTGGACACACGTGAATCACATCAGGGAGGGAACGGACGATCAGAGGGAGAAACACATGAGGAAGTAAAGATGTGAGAAATGGGGCAAGGAAATAAATACAACGAAGTAAAACAGTGAAAACATGAAATGGTTCGAAACAATAACTGACGTTGGATCGTGACCCACAACAAAGTGGGAGAAGCAAAACGAAAACTAGAGTTCTTCAAATCTGGAAACCTTCAGTCACAGCCTGATGAGCAAAGAACAGACCTGAGTTAAATGACCAGAATGACCCTTCAAGATGCAATGAAGCACAAGATGAAACTCTGCAATAAAGCTGCGCCAGTCGCCCCTGAAGGCTGCTAAAGCAAAGATCACGGATCGATACGGTTCAGGACACAAATGTCAAATCCAATGTAACGTCAGCGCAGCCATTAAATGGAGGAAACGGGATCTGCTGTGTCGACGGCCAATAAATGTAATAAAGCCTCGTTTTAATCATCGTGAGGCTTCATCAGACAATAGAGGGTCATCAACAACAGCCTGATTTATTTATTGGAATACAAACGACTTTCAATGGGAGACGTCGAGAAATATACAAATACTTTTTTTTATAGTGTTTTCCGTTGATTATTAGCGTAAAAGTTAAATATTACATCTTCAACAGCCACTAAACCACCTGCTCATCCACTTTCAGGCAAATATCCCCAAATGTACAAGGACGAAAAACTATTTTATTCATTGTTTTCCCTTCACATGATATTTAAACATTAGAAAATTCCTACTTTGAATGGAGGATAGTTTGTTGTATTTCATTGTGTTTAACTCCACCTCAAGGTTTAGTGGGAATCTGACCTGTAGTCGGTTGTTTGGGGGAAAATCTAACGCCACAGTTTCGATGTTGAATATGTCATAAACATGAATATTATACATGTTAATCTTTCATTAGTATAAAACGTGTAACTGAACATAGATTAGAATCACAATCTGCTTTGGTTCGGAGCTTTTGAAAGCTTTTATCCTTTTGGTTTTGATGTTCCCTTCCTTGTGGGCCTCTAATTTATTTGGATCCTGTTTTTTGTTTTGAAATACTTCCATGGTATAAAATCTAAAGACGCCTGAAGTGTTCTCACTTGCTGGGATTTCAAAAAGCACGGACATTATTCTGCAGCTGTAACAACCTCCCTGCTTCTGGGTGGAGATTTCCCACCCGGCTCCGGGGGCCTGGCTGCTGGGATTTGCTCCCATTCAGCCACGAGAGCCTTAGTGAGGTCCGACTCATGCTGGCAGATAAAGCCAGATAAAGCCCGACTTGTAATTGGTGTTCCAGTTGATCCCTAAGGTGTCGGACGGGGTTGAAGTCAGGACTCTGTGCCGCCCCGGTCGGGTTCTTTCCACAACAAGCCTGGAGAGCTGTTTTCTCCACGGAGCTGGCTTGGTACGGTGAAGGCATCGTCGTCCACATGAAACAGGGAAGGGTCTTCACCGGGGGAAGCAGGAGATTGAAGTTCTACCTCGACCGTCACAGCTTCACATTCTCCTCCTGACATTCTTCAACAGACGTCTGTTCCTTTGACATTTTTCCTTCACTGTTGCTGCACATTGTTCCTGTGATTTAGAAACAGTTCGTGGTTCCTTAGCGCAGAAGGTCACTGCACGTTATGATATGAAAGCATCAACGTCTAGACTGACAAAGTAAAGACGAGGAAGAGGAAGAAATAAGCGTCTTCACGGGAGTGTTTTCGTGCCGATCTGAGCCGCAGCCAATAAAAAACCTGTGTTTACCACAAGGTCGTTTGACGTAGGAGTGAATGATGATTGTATCTATTCCCATTGCAGACGAAAGCTTAATGTAGCAGTGTTGACCAGATGTTAGCGTGTGCGTGTGTGTGTGTGTGTGTGTGGTTGTAAATGTGATCACAATGGGGTTTTGTCAGCCAGCTGTTTTCCCCTTTTCCCACATGAATATAAGGAAATGGACGTGAAGCCTTGATTCTGTTTGTGCACGTGTCATCTGGAAACGTAAGGATACTGTTAAGGGACAAAATAGACAAAAAGGAGCAGTACCACCACAAATCATGGGGGGGGGGGGCAGGGTAGCAAATGGTTCAAGCGAGACAACAACAGGAAAAATAAGAAAGAAGAAGAACTTTTTTGAGGAAAAACTTTGTGATTTGGTAAAAAAAACTGCAAGCAAGGACTTTTTTCAGAAATGTTATCACGACTTCTTCCCCCCCCCGTCGCCATGTTTGTTGTTTTCAGAAACTCTCGACTCTGCCCTCTAGTGGATGTATCTCTTAACGCCCACGCCGACACAAAGAACACATTGAAGTACGTGGGCAGTGACGGGTACATCGTTTGAAGCTGACTTATCTTTTGTACGTTAAGGCATCAACAAGGAGCCTTTGGTCGTACGGAGGGAGGAACAAATTAACAGGCTCGCCAAGAATTCCAATACAGGCCGGCTGATTAATCACTGCTGGAGGTGACGCTGCTTGAAATCGATAGAGGAGTGAAAGGACATTGACATGTTTCCCTTCCTCTGGGAGGAGGGGGAGAATGGAGGGGGCAGGGATTCTGAGAAATGTGCTCTCACTTTGGAGAAACAACTCCGTGGAAACCAGTCATCTCTCATATTATCTACGTTGCTATTATGTAAATTACAGTGAGAAGCGAATACTTTAAACATGTAAATACACATGATCCACGTTTTCACCTTTTAAACGATTTGAATTCCTCCGTTTGTCTCCCAGGCTGAATCCTCTCTGTGCTTATCGTCACATTTACACCTCAAGTCATTCGGTAAAAGACGAAAGTACATTTTAAAGTGCAAAACTTGACACAGTGACTGGACGACTTTACAAATGAAAAGGAGGTGTGTGTGTGTGTGTGTGTGTGTGTGTGTGTGTGTGTGTGTGTGTGTGTGTGTGTGTGTGTGTGTGTGTGTGCCAGGGTAAGTTGATTGCTACATGACCAGGCTTGTTAGCACCGGCTGAACCTCGTCGGTCTCGGTGCTAACAAGCAGCAGGTGATTAAAGATTCAAGAGACTGTTCTTCACATAGTGAGATCAAGACGAGACGGTTGTGAAAATATGCAATAAGAAATATTGTCTTATACTGTCTTTTTTCTCATTATTTTATTTATTATTCATCCTCCATTTAAGTCTTATTTTGCTCGTCATGATGAACTTTGTTTCCCATCACTTTGAATTTGTTGAAATGTGCCACACAAACAAACTGACCTTACCTTCCGTACCTTCACGTGCCTCCTGCGACAGGTGTGGACCGTGCACTCGTCACATCTGTGCACAGCTGTAAGAAAACCAAATGGACAAACCCACAGATCTCGCATGAGGACCATTGTCAGTAAAGACTCATGTCTTCAAGCCACTTCCTGCGTCACGCACCTTGAGCTGTGATACTCTGTGGCCTCCACCAGTAAGTGCTCGTGTCTTTTGTCTGAAACAGCGTGAGCTCAGACGTCAGCACGCATCGGTTTCATTTGATTAAAGTGCATCTTTCACCAGGTTGTGATGAAGCTGATTAAAAATAATCAAGCCCTCGACGTGACAGCTTCAACGGCCCTGACTGTTTAATTCACACATCCAACCTGAACCGAGCGAGGACTCGCGCTGGATGTTTGTGAAGCCGCTGAGCCACAGAGACGCTTCTCATTCTGATGTTAGAGGCTAAAGTAGTTTGTCTGATTAGTCGAGTGTTTACCAGACGAGCCTGATTCCATTGAGAGCCACCGTATC
>NC_061485.1:4359111-4396611 GCF_022539355.2 Hippoglossus stenolepis
ACACTGACACGATTCAAAGACTGTAATAAAGTCGGAGCCATTTTCTTGACATAAATGACGGTTATATAAAAAAATGTAATTAATAGAATTATGTCTACTATACTCCCAGGATCAGAGGACGTCCCCCTGAGGCCTCGCTGCTACAGAGCGCTGTAAAAAAAAAGAGAAGAGAAAGACCAAGACAAGTTTTTAATAATAACACAGCAACTTAGGCACATTGAAAGATGAATGAATATGTTTTCAGATCACTTGTATTGAAGAGGGGAATCAGGTGATGGGAGAATTCGATGGGAGAGTTTTGGGGCAGTGATGGACAATCCATGATTTTGAACACACAAATATTTTGGTGTTTTAAATGGAGGCGAGAGAGAGAGATGACAAAGAGGTCAGAAAATAAAACAGGCTTTTACTTTTTGTTGACAGTCACACACACACACCACACAACACACAGAGAGAGAGAGAGAGAGAGAGAGAGAGAGAGAGAGAGAGAGAGAGAGAGAGAGAGAGAGAGAGAGAGAGAGAGAGAGAGAGAGAGAGAGTGACCTCATTTCGTGCAGTTTGTTTTTAGTTGTTTTCTGTTGTTGTTTTTTTAAATCTGAGTTTACGTCCTTTGTTCTGTGCAGAAGAACTCTGGTGTCTTAATGCGACTCTATAAATAAGATTAAGTAGATCCACGGAAAAATGAATACAAAATATAAAAAGGAGACTTCAGAGAGTTTGGCAGCAGCCGCGTTTAAATCCAGGCCGTTATTCGGAGGGAGTTAAAAAGACAAAGGAGGAGATGTGATCATCTGATCATCTGATTATCTCATCAACAAAGAGCAGGATTTAAAAAACAACAATGTGTTTTTATATTTTTGACCTAAAATAAGCTTTAGAGTTTCCACTCCTAAGTTTGAACAACCTATATATCTTTCCTCCATTTTTGCTTTTTCCTATTTTGTCTTTAACCCCATTTCAAAATGTAGTCGATCTTATTTAAATAAGCACTTTTATTGTGTAAAAATATTTTACTCTAAAACTAATATGTACAGTGTCCGTTTGTTACCATGACGACCGGCTCTTCACCCGAGCTGCTCCCGGGCGAGCGCCACTTGGCTTTATTGACGTCGGTGCACGACAGGTTGTCCGACTTTTATCTGTGAGAGCAGGTCTTCACCTGAACAGCGTGTGTGTGTGTGTGTGTGTGTGTGTGTGTGTGTGTGTGTGTGTGTGTGTGTGTGTGTGTGTGTGTGTGTGTGTGTGTGTGTGTGTGTGTGTGTGTGTGTGTGTGTGCTTGTGATGGAAGGGCCAAGCAGTTACATTAGATGTGAATGTCAGTGGCAGCTTGTCTGCTCTCCTCTCTTCACCTTGTCACCACTCGTCGTCTTTCATCTCTCTCTCTATTTCCCCTCTCACTCTTTTTATCTCCTCTCTCTCTCTCTCTCTCTCTCTCTCTCTCTCTCTCTCTCTCTCTCTCTCTCTCTCTCTCCATCACTCTCTTTGTCTGTCTGTCAAATCCTCTCTCGTTCTACATCTTTTCTTTGGTCGTTCCAGAATGGTGGTCTGCCCTCTATTTCACCTCTCTCTATAAGAGCTTACAGGTAGTGTGAGGCTCACACACACACACACACACACACACACACACACACACACACACACACACACACACACACACACACACACACACACACTTTCTCCATTTGAGCTCTGGAGTACATTAAAAGTTGAATTCTCTCCCTTTTGAGTCTCTTTTTCATTCTTTCTGTAACACTCACACACACACTTCTCTCTCTCTCTCAACACACACACACACACACACACACCCCTAACTCTCTCTTTTCTTTAGTTTTAGTTGTCATCTCGTCTCTCGTGTTTCTTCTCAGTGTATTTTAACAAATCACTCTGTGCATCATCTCTTTCTCGACAGCTGCAGTTCTCAGGATCCACCAGATCAATGGGACGGATTGATGGACTGATTTACTCGCTCGATCCGTCGTAGTTTCGTCCGGAGCCAGCTGCAGCTCGTTTCCTCATCCCCAGAGAAGGCGATGGGACGTGAGGTGTCATTTATTCTGAGTAAAAGCTCCCCCCCCGCTCCACATAAAAGACTGAGAGAGGAAAATGACTCGGCTGAGCAGTCGAGAATGGGAATGGCTGCGTTTATCTACGTGCACGGTCGACTGTAGACGGGACGAAGAGAGAGAGGAAGGAATCACAAGAGAGGACGAACAAATCTAATCTAAAGGTTTTAATATGGCAAAATGGAAAATTGGGTTTGGACATTTTCTGGAGCTTTTCTGTGAAGAACGTAGCAGAAGATTGTTTGGGTCAGAATCATTCACGACAACAGGAAAACGTTCTCCAATCTCTTTTCCAAGTTTTCTCAACTTTTCCATCCTGAGATATTTGTGTTTTTCCAGTTTATCATCTGTAGCGTGTTAGAAACGTGATCCACACGCCCACTCACTCACTTGCTGTATTCTCACATCAAAACATTTTCGGAAAATGTCCGGACATTTGCGTTTTTCCAGTTTCTTTGTTTGTCAGCAGGATTGCACAAAAACTACTGAATAGATTTCCACGAAACTTGGTGGAAGGATGGAACATGGACCAAGACAGAACTCCTTCATTTTATCGTGGATAGACTGATACTCGTGAGTTTGTATAATTTGATGTGGGCGGCTTTTGTCTTCATGTAGATCCACGAATGATTTCCTGGGAAATTGGTGAAAACATTAGAATTAAACATTCCTGGATCTGCCCTTTGGTCCCGATCTGCACAACGATTTTTCCGAACCAGCAAACATACAAAACAACCAACCTATAATCATACAGGGGTGAAAACATAAGCTCTTTGCTTTTACTCAACGGGGTCAAGACGATTTCTCAGCAGCTGGCTCTCAGGACGTTGTCCCGGTGGACGTGGGCGTCCCTGAACATATTGTTTTCTCAGTCGGGCTGAACGTCCATTAAGTTAAAAAATGGCCCATTGTCCAAAGCAATCAACAACGCAGGAGGCTGGTGATAATAATGTGGGCGTGTTGGATCCAATGAGGTGATGAAATATGCTCCGTTTGACTAAGGAATATATAAACAGCAGTGAATAATATAATTTAACGACTCTATAGAGCTGTTAATTGTATCCTCTGGCTTCAGGACTCAATAATAAACAGTGAAATGATGCTGCTCCTGATACAGAGAGATTTTACAGGAATATGCACTTTCAGCATCTTCCTGTTATCAAGACCTTCTTTTTATTCTCAATGGAAATAAATGTAATTCTTGCCAAACCGAACATGACCGGCAGTTTATATTACGAGTTTGGGTCAAGCTGTATAAAGAAAGAACTGGATCTTTGTGGCAGTTTGAATTCATTGGTTATTTTATGTGACAGCTATTAATCAGCTGAAGTACAGAGATAAATTATAAATACTGGAGTAACCTCCACACCGCGAAGACAAATGATATGAGGACACACTCACATGGTCCAGAGGTACTCAGCAGAAATGCTCATCTCAGCATTTATCTCAGACTAATTAGCTCGGATCTTCTCTCTCACTCCTTCACCTCCTAACGCTCTCTCCTTCTCTCCCTCTCTCTCTCTCTCTCTCTCTCTCTCTCTCTCTCTCTCTCTCTCTCTCTCTCTCTCTCTCTCTCTCTCTCTCTCTCTCTCTCTCTCCCGGTCTCCATCTCTCTTTCACCCGAATCATTTCGTTCATTCAGCTTCCAGGAGGTGTCAAGACTCAAGGGAGGAATTACCGACTTCCTACTTCATCCTCAGAACTCATCATGTGGGACCAAAAACATTACATGATGACTGCCGTGTGTTGTGTGTGTGTGTGTGTGTGTGTGTGTGTGTGTGTGTGTGTGTGTGTATAAATAAATGCAGGAATAAATAATTAAATACATTAATGAATGAAAAATATTCGTTAATTTCATTAATGAAAAAGTCTATTTATGTATATTTACGTGAATTAATTTATTTATACCTTTTACATGTATTTATTTATTTAATTAAACAGTTTGAGTTTCGGGGTTCCCGCTCCAGGGAGAAGGTCTCACGCCGGTTCTTTAAAACAAAGTTTGGTGCTTTCTCTTCTTTATTCCTGTAAAATAAATCCATCACTGGTCGAATCCCAAACTGTATCGTTACTGTATCACACATGAGCCTCTCGCTGCTGATCCGGGGTAACTGTCGGCTGCACCGCGCATTGATCTGCGTGCGTTACCATCCGTCAGGCCGCTGCTTGGCATTGATAAGGCCTCAGGATTGGCTGCATTAGCTGCTGGATATTGATCGGCCCTTCTCTCTGATTGAACACACACACTCCTGGGTATTGATAACAAAGAGCTATGATTTGATACAACAGTGTCGCGTATTGATCGGTGAATCTGATAATGTCATCAAGCAGTGGGGAGTATTGATAAATGTGATGGGAGGGTATTGATAAGTCTGCTGGTTCAACAAGGTGAGGTCAACAGAGGGGAGAGGTGTGTGTGTGTGTGTGTGTGTGTGTGTGTGTGTGTGTGTGTGTGTGTGTGTGTGTGTGTGTGTGTGTGTGTGTGTGTGTGTGTGTGTGTTTTAAAGTCTGCTCTAAGTTCTGGTGCTCGATAAATACCATGAATTATCAAATAAAGGTCAGACTGTGACCTGCATGAACAAGTAAACAGCAGATCAAATTCAATTAGGGGGAATATTCTGTACTTTGGCTGAATATACACGTTTATGTACGATTCTAATAATAGAAATGAGACAGAAAAATGAGTCCTGTTATTCTAACAAACTGTTTAACTGCCTCCGCCAAGGATGTAATTGCAATAGGTCGAGCATTAGTATTAGCGGGACCAAGATGGCCGCACCCGTATCCTGGAAAATGTTGGAATCAGTTGTCGTGATCCGGTCACTTACACTGATGAGTCCCAGCCGCTGCTCGCTGGTCGCCTGTTTATTCAAAGTTTATTAATATCGAACGTGTCTCGTGTCCAGACTCGACGCTGCACTTCCTTGAGATGCGAGAGTCAAATACACACAGAGAGTTTTGTGGAATCATTAAAGAGACAGAATTAAAGTACATTTGATGATGATGAGCAAACAATAAACCCTGCGTCCGAATTAAAGGAACAGATATTTCACATTTTAGGAATCATTCTTCTTCAGGGGAGGGCACATGGGGAAATGGTCTTGATGTATAACATGAACAATATTCGTTCCTGATGTGTAAATCTATGTTCTGACTGTTGGAGGTTCTCACTTGCTATTTGTTTCCAGTGGAGAGGAGTAAGGAGCAGAAAGCAGATAAAGGTCATTGCACCATGAAGCTTTGTCTCCCTCTCCCCGGCTGCTCGTCCCCGTCAGGTTGCATTATTGGCAGCAGGTCGGCTGCTCAAGGTGACGCCGGCCTGCAGAGCACTTCAGGTTCGGTCTGTCGGCAGCTGCAGGAGATTTAACCTGCACCTGTAATCGCTATCGACATCGTCCCTGCAGCCGCCGCCCTCCTGCCGCGAGGCCGAGTGGGTGAATGAGCCGGTTCCCACCACGTCGACTCTTTCAGCTTTTGTCTCCGGTGATGGTTTGTGTCATCACAGCACCGCATGCGATGTTAATCCGCCTCAGAAAAAAGTCCCCAACAAAAGCACAATTTACTACCAGCTGTTAATGGAAATGACTGAGCCTTGTTACCACTGTAATTTCTTTAACTGTGTTTCCATCAGCAGTGGGAAACAATGGGCTTGTGGCAGAGACGCTGTGGGGAAGTTAATTAGTGACCAGGGACATTTTTAGCTTTTTTTTTTAATGGCGTTTGTTGACAAAGAAAATTTGAGCAGCTTTCAAGAAAATGTGTAAAAGACGTTAAAATTCTCTCTGGGTTTGTATAATTCTCACATCACAGCAACAAGCTGCAGAAAACACACAGCAGCCTCACTGACTCTGTTTCTGTTAGGGTTGGTAGCAACTAGACTGTGAATAAAGATCATCCTGATTACCCCCTGGTGGCTGGCTGCATAGACCCCCCCCCTAGTTAAACATTATTATAACGCCGCTATCGTCCATAACCCGACTGATCGATGGCCTTCTGAGTTAGTCTGACTCTCAGTCCCACACCAGCACTGACTCTCAGTCGCCCGGATCCATCCCATCTCTCCTGCCATCTGAATTAAACACGCTCCTGAATCAATTCAATCTAAAACCTGAAGCCAAACAGAAGGTTCAGGTTCAATCTGGACCCTTGTGAGCTCGGAGTATCACGATGTCTGCCAGTGTGGGCAGTCCACTGACATGTTGCACCACTTGTGTGCAGAGTTCTGACAACACTACAGTTCACAAACAGTGATGGGATGGAAGACTAGAGAGGAGCCTGTGCTGGACAGAGCCAACTGGAGGAGGAGCTCGAGGAGGAGCTCGAGGAGGAGATGAGGAGCAGACAATGTGAAGATAAAGGAGGAGACAAGGAGGCGTGACCCTAAACCCCAGAGCAAGTAAAAGAGGAAACACCAAAACGAGAGAGACGGTTCCCTTGAAACTTCAAATTGCTTTTCCCTTGACTCTTTACTACCCACTGTGTCCCACTGCCTATTTCTGCCCCCCCCCACCTACTCCCCCAAACAAACCCTTTACTTCCCCCGATGTGATATAATATAAAAAAGATTATTAAATTAAAACTTTTCACAATGTTTTTTGCAGTGAAGAAATGCTACATTTGTATTCAGAATGACAGAGCTTGAATGTAAAAGTACATATAATTACTTTAAATGATAATGTATACGTGACAATAATATTACACCTTATGGGTAAAATATATCACATGATACAGGGACCTTTATTTCATATGTCACATTTCCTTCTTGGACATTGGAGTTTTTGCAGTGAGGTTGAGGGTCACTATAAAAACATATTTTAAAATGCATAATTTTTCATTTTTATTTAACTTTTTTTTTTCACTGACTTGATTTTGAATAATTATTACAAGCAATAAAGCAATAATGATGATGATAAAGATAGTTTTCTGCAGTTAATTATCTGGTGTTTCCAGTCTGCAGGTGCATCTGGATATCTGATGAATATGTGTTAATAACGCAGCTGAACTCTATGATCTCTAACCCCATGAAGGACAGACAGAATCTGGGTAGATGAAGATTCTTGGCAGTAATATGAAGTGAAAATCCTTCAGCACATGAAAGTGAACATGTTCTCCGGTCTGGACCTGAGTCTCTCATTAAAGTCTCATGCTCGTCTTGTTTTCTTTTCGCCTCCTGAATAAAACATTGTTCTTTTTGGGAGAAAACAGAAACACCAAACTCACAAATTAAAACCACTACAGAAACTGAAAGGGCCTCACCTGTGCCCGGAGCCCCTTAACCCTTCACCAGCAGCCCCCACTGCTCAGGTTGCTCCACCTCTCCCCCCCACACACACGACCCTCATCTTGGAAAGCAGAGGTTTAATTATTCAGCCTGAGTCACGGGAGGTGGAGGAAGGAGACGGGTTGACGCTCCCTCTTCTCGACTGAATGAAGAATCCATCAAGGTCACGAATGCACAATGACCAGTCCGTTAGTTTGGAGGCTGCTGTGCGGTGAGTGGACCACAGTTTGCATCACTCATTAATGTATTGATCCGGCTGAGCTGCACAACTGTGAAGGTTGTCCAACTCTGCAGCGTTGTGCAAGGTCACAGGTACGAGGACGGCTTTGTGTGCAGATCAGCATGTGATGTATTTTTTCTAGCAAACATTTTCTATCGCACTATTCTTAAGGGTAAAGGAAAATCAGATGAGGAGATTGTCAGAGTGAGATTCATGAGGCACGTGCACAGACAGGAAAGTTAAGCCAATGCACACGCACCTAAAGATGATTCTTACTTGATTAATTAACATTTTCCTCAGGAGTTTGTGTCTCAATCTCCAGTTTCAAGTTTTCTTCAATACAGCACAATGTTCATTTTGCCATTTTCCATCCTGTTGAGCATCAAACAGACGCAAATACAACCTACAACAATAAAAATGCATTGAATTAAAAATAATAATATTGTTTTACCTCACACATGCATGGACGTGCATGAACAATAACATTGTATATGGTCCGAGCCTCGTGGATTTAATGGAGTGAACTCATGACGTCTGTCGTTTTCTTATTTCTCAAACTTTAAAGGACTGCAGTGTGTGTGTCATGATTATTCTTTAAGGAACAGTATGTACTGTATCATGGCTATTTTGCAGGAAGAGAATTCATATGCTTTATAAATTGTTTGGTATATTTGAGAGTAGAGTATCCAAGGCTGAGCGAAGAGAGATCGCTGAAAAAGACAGAGTGAGCTGAAGAGGAGTTTGAAAAAGGCTTTTAGGAGCAGCTTGGACGAGCAAAGACGGGAAGAGATTCACTGTGGCAACAACTTGAAAGATATGAAGGAACATGGAAAAAAGAAAATTATACACGAGATGTGATGCATCAGTATAATAATCCACTAATGCTGCGTTGTGATGTCAGACTTTGATGCAGATCACAGGCTCTGAACACAAACACCACTTCAAACAGACGGACGTCACGGAGGATTCAGGGGAAGTGACTTCATGAGGCCTCAGAGGGAAACATCTCGTATCTGGTAATGTGCTTCACGTGTATTTTAGTTATACACTAACTAATCGAGGGGGCTCTTCAGTGCATTTATCAATCACAACAGAAACAAACATGTAGCCGAGGCATTAATGTTGTAGGCTTTTGTTTGATGAAATTCAATGGAGATAAACATTAGTGTGTCACCAAATAATCAAATTTAACAATCAAAATGTAGTTTATTGGTCAAAATAATTCCAAATAAGCTTTATTTAAACAGCATTTTTCTTCAAGGAGACATATGTGAGTGTTTTTGTGATACAATACAAATAATGGAAGGAGAAACAGTCAACTGGCTAAATGGCTGGAAGTGTGTTTTCCTTTTAGCCACTATGACGCAATTAAAAGGCAACGAAGTAAAACATCTCGTTACGAGGAATAAAATTGTGGATTTCTCTGGGTTGGAAAATTGTAATGGAGACATTTTGGATGATGCAAGTACACAAGTCCCAAAAAATATAAAACATAGGCGAAGTTGTTTTTAGATATTTTAATGAAGAGTTGTTACATAGTGTATCTTTAAAAGAGAGGGGGACAAGACAAAGAAAAGTCTAAGACCAAACTCTTCACCTTTGTGACTGAAAAACCAAGATATGCAGAGAGACGTGTGCGTCACTTAAATCAACGTCCTGCCTCTTCATCTGCACATCAGGATAATTAATGCATCAGACGTTTGTCTGTCAAGGAGCCGCTCGCCGGGACTTCAGCATCTGACACGGGTGGAGCGCACGTGACGAACACGCAGACGTCTTCACTTACACTCACTGTCACAGACACACACAACACACTGAGACTGGTGTGCAGCCTGTAATCTTCACGACAGCCGACATGTCTATAATTACACAGCACGTCCACGGCCGCCATTAAAGAAAATCGGAGACAATTACGTCAGCTGTCAGCTCTGCTCGCCAGAGTGTGAATCTGTTCCACATTCACAAAAGAAGCCACTGACTTCACGACTCCATCATGGAGAGTGTCTTCAGTTGTGGTTACTTACAGAAAACACACACACACAAACACACCACACACACACACACACACACACACACACACACACACACACACACACACACACACACACACAGTGAAAGAACACGTCTCACTCAGGGAGGATTTTAATGCTGATTGAAAACAGAAACTTTCTTCCCTGCAGCCAAAGCTTAAAACCATTCAAATGTGCAAATACATCCATTACTTCAGCTGATTGATTGCTCATCTCTTCACGTTCTAATGACACACATCTCATCTCTTAGCACAGATATAAGACTCCGGCTGCACAGAAAACAACTGATTTTTTTGGTTTCAATATCCCAACATTAATGTGGATTTGTGCTTTTTGTCCAGATTGGAATGTTTGAAATAAGTTATCGTCTGTCAGGTGCTTGAACTTAGCTTTCCCGAGGATCTTGGATAAGAAAGAGAGTTTTGAAACAGGTCTGTTAATATTGACAGTGGAGCCCAGAAATCAACGAGCTAGTTATAATTGGTAGAATGAAATGAGCCTGAGCAGGTGAGTAAGTCTCCTTCAGTCGTCTGGTGGGAACCACGTCCAGGGGGCAAGTCGATGGCTTCATGGGCTTAACCACATCATTGAGTTCAGGTAGAGTCACTGGTGAAAAGGAGCTGAGGGATGGCAGGTAAACTGGTCTGGGGTCAGGGGCCTGCAGGCTGTGGGGCTGGCTGCTGTCAGTCATTCAATCAATGTTTTCTAGTCTTTCTCTCTCTATTTCAAATTTTTCCCAGAGGTCAGGTGATGCATGTTGAATGTTGGGTGGTCGAGTGTTTTAAGGAGCACTTTAGAGTTTCGGGCATTCTGATAGATCAACGTGGAAAAGTATATTTTCCCTCAAGTCCTTCATGTGCTCAGAGTAAACAGTAAGTTTTCTGGCTTAACTCTACGAACCTCTTTAGAGAGCGGGTGGTGACATTTAACCATCGAGGCAAAGTACACGTCAAATAAATCTTTCTCAAAGACGGTTTCTGTCACTTTGGGTCGTTCGTATCTCACTGATGTTTGTGTAAGTTTGGTTCTGATGATATACAAACAGGATGAAACATCATGATTGACAGCTGAGACTGACTAACGATTGGTTTATCGAAGGGGACCTCACTACCGCGGCTCCATCCCCTGATCGCTACTGCCCAGACTCTGTCTCCACATCATATCCAGGACAATTTGGCTTCATTTATGGACAGTGGGAGGAAGTGGAGATGTCAACAGTCGATGGAAAAGATGGACAGATCTAGAAAATGAAGACCTGAAGCAGACGCCATTTATTCCTAAACTTGGATGCACAAGCTGTGGCCTTGTATGAAATACGTACTTTTTCAGGACAGACAAGTTAAGTCAGTTGTTTTGCATGTTTCACTCTTTTTATTTGAGGTCGTCGCAGTTGTCACTCACTGCAGCTGCGGTTGCTCGTATGCACAGCACGTCCACAGAAAAGACCTCCTGTCAAGCTGACATGACAGGAATGACAGTCACCACCACTGGGGCTGATAAATACTTTATTACCTACCTGCTGTCAAACAGGAAACATCCATCTGCACTTTCACTCCGAACCGACTTCAATTCATTCAAACAAGCGCAGTGTTTTTATCTATCTTAATATTTCAGTATTTGGATCGTAGTTTCCGTCTCCAGCTCGTGTCTCTGGTGGATTCGAACCTGGCACGCTTTCACATTTGTCTGAAAAGTTTTTGCAGATACTTTGAAGTATTTTTTATATCCATTTGCAAATTTTGAATATCTGATTCAATTGTTTATCTCCTGCTTTTATCAGCACGAGCTGCTCACATTCACACACACAACAACCTCCTTCTTTTCAGTTGTTGTCCAGCATTTATCCTCACATTATGGGATGTATGAACTAATTGGTCGTGATAGGAGATTCCAATTTTTTGTTCCTAGTCAAAGTGCACATTAAATAAATTATGATAATGCTGGTTTATGTAATTTTAGGTAGTTTTTAATCACACTGATATTTTGTTCAAGGGGGTTTGTCCACCAAGTTTAGTTTTCTCTACTTATTTGATGATATTAAAACGTCTTGATTAAAAGCTGAGACTGATACCGATTGGTCGAGGACCTCAATACTTCTGCTCCTCATCACCACGATCACACTGCACAGAGTTTGGCTCCCAATGACGTCATAAACCCAACATGGCCACACGTGTATCTGGGATTATTTAACTTCAGGAGGATGTGGAGACGTATTGTTCATTTCTATTTGCAGTTTATGTTTCAGAACTTCCCGTTTACCCCTTTCACTTTGTTTTACACTGGATGAAAAAGACAAAATGGAAAATAAATATCTCTTCTTTGTCATCCAAAAGGACTTTTAGTATTTGGTGAATATCAGTAGATCAGTATCAGCTGAATCAGAAATACACAAACAGGCCGACGTCAACACTCCTGCCACCGTCAGAGTCACTGCGATCACATTGTATGCAGTGGAACAGGTGTTCCTAATAAATTGCTCATGAGTGTTACGTCTCACTTTTATTTTTTGATGCTGTGCTTCCACCTTCTGTAGAACTCGGGTTACAACACCTTCAAAGATGGATTCGGTTTGTGATGCAGGAGTGAAGTTGGATTTCCAGGGAGAGTCAGAGTCCATGTTTACATGTTGTCTCAGATTTGTACTTCACGTAATTTACAAAGTTACACACACATCAATGTAATAACAAAATAAAAGTTTGTTGCAGCCCAACTCTTCACACACGACAGAAACACTTTTTTTGTAAATGTTTTATTGCGGTGACGTATAAAGAAAGAAGAAAGAAATGATTAAATGTGGATTTGACCCAATGTGCGTGTTGTCGTGTGTTCTGTGTTCTAATAAAGTTTCTCCTTCAACAGTTACTTCGGGTCGAGGCCTGGTGATCAGTCCACTTGTCCTCATGTGATCAGTCCACTTGTCCTCGTGTGCCCTTGTCCCAGGAAAGAGCTTCAAATAGACCTGACACGGGGGGGGTGAAAAACGTCCCCCTGTCATAACTCCATCATCAAACTGTGGAGCTTCACAATCTGGGTCAAATGTTAAGAAGCGTCACGAAGCAGCTGGACGGAAACTTCTCACAGCGTCACGTTCACGTCACTGAGAGTTCATGCACGTGACTTCATTGATTGATTGATTTTGTAACATGTGTTGTGATTTTGTAACATGTTACAAAATCACAACACGTTGTGTAAATTCAAGTTGTATAAGGTTTCCCGCAAGACAAGACACAATTAGCACGGGTAAGCAGTTCCGGTCTGTGAAGGTTGCCTTCAAAATAAGAGCAGAGTTGACGCTTCAAAATAAAAAGCGAAATCAGGTAAAACAGATTTTTTAATGCGGGACATTTGCTTGTAGCATATTTAATATTTTTATATTGCTACTTTTACTTAAATAATATATTTAAAACCTCATAACACCAATGACACTGACTTTTTTAATTATTATTACATACTGGTTAATAATAAGAAGAAGAATAACAACAATACTAATAACTGCTACATCAACAACAACAATAATAATAATAACGGTTAGTATAATAACAGGTTTCAGAGGTTTTATTTTGTCAGCGGTGTCCGGGACGTCTCGTGTAATTAAAAAAAGTCAGTGCATTTCACACGTGGCTTGTTTTTATTTTGAAGGTCCGGACCGGAAAGCCCGTGTTTCCGGCTCCTCTCGGCTCCTTGCAGCTTCCCTCAGATTCGCAGACAAGATGGCGGCGCTACGAGTCGCGGTGCTATCGGGGTGCGGGAGAGCCCTGCTCGGTTCGCCGAGGACCATCAAGACGTCCAAGGTGAGACGGGGGGACGGGGGTCTTGTTTCCCCGCACAGGGCAGAGTGCGGTTATTGGGAGAGTAGCGCGGCTGTGGGGCGACCTAGCATCGAGCTAGCGTTAGCCCGGTCGCTGTCAGCGGGGTGAGACAAGGTCACTCGTGTTCCCGCGGACATCCCGGGGGTCGGTGGTGATTCTGGAGACGTTTCCTGTGAGAGATTATTGTTCTCACGCTGAGCGGAAGGATCCGGAGATTTAAATCCGTACATCACAGCCCCGCGGTCGTTTAACACCTGGTAGCAGCGGCTGTGATTCACCAGCTAGCTGCTGAGCTAACTGCTTCCTCAGTGTCAACCAGCCGGCAAACGGTCCTGCCCGGTAAAGTCAACCTCCCACGCTGGCTGACGGTTCGCGGTTACACGCGCACACGCCTGCGGGTGCGGGTCGTGGTGTTTATACGTGTTTTTTATCTTTTAAAAACAATGGTTAGTGGAAGTGATGGGACACGTAGCCGAGCTAATCCGCTTGCTAGGGTGTTAGCATTTCAAGGACTGAGAGGACTTCCGGTGAAGAGGAGCCTCCTCAGTCGTGTGTCCTTCATCTGTGAAGTGAGTTTACATCCTGACCTGTTTGTGTTTGTGGAGGCGGGAGATGCTTCTAAGATCCTTTCACTAATCTACAAGTAGCTACAACACCATTTAAAACTATAAGTGAAGGTGCTGCATTTAAAATACAACTTGAGTCAATGTACACAAGTTTTTCCAAAGCAATCAACTTTAGAGACTATAGTGTATAAAGTTAAAGTAATCATTTTGCAGAAGGCTCCCATAGTGATCAACAATAGAGCTCCCTTTGAATCCTATGCTCAGCAGAAGAAGAATGGGGATCAAAGTCTTACATTTGAGGACATTTGGGGCTCTCATTACGAGACAGCAAGTGGCATCATAATAAAAGTAAAGTAGATTAAATTGTGGCATAAAGTTAATCACAGTAAAATCAAACCTCAATTCCAACCGGTTCATGTCTAATAGGTCACATTACTGGAAACAGTTTTCTGTCCCTACTACTGGTTTTCCGTCAGTTGGATTCCCGAGAGGGAGACGGGAGACCCACTCTCTGGGTTGCTGTTTTTCCGGATTCACCTTAGAGCCTATTGCATAATTCAGGACTGAGCTCTCTGGCCAATCACAGCCAAGTTAATCATCACTTTGACCAATATATCGTGTCCCAGTCGGTAATTTAACATCCAAACAACGTTTCCTATCCAGATAACACATCGTTACTCGTCATGCATTTTCTTTACCGTGGAAATCGAGGCCACGTCTTTGCAGATGTAAAGTTGTAACAGGTCTGAGCTCCTCGGTTTGTTTTGTTTGGTCAGAGTCTTCCTGTTCAGATTTACCCCCGTTTATCTTATTTAGACTGTTTATCTAAACTTAAATAATTATTCATTCCAAAAACTCCCTGTCAAAACCTGAACCTCCTGAGAAAGTAGCTGATGGTTTACCTCTCAAATGTATGACTGCAGCTGACCAGCCTTTTAATTGTTGATTAATCGTCTTATTATTATTCGAAATAGATTTTTTTTTGTCTGTCGGGTTAGAAAATCCGTTTCTCAGAGTCAGATATAACCTTCAGATGCAAGCAAGCGAATGGAAGCTCTTGTTTTAGTGACACGTCCCTTGTGATTGTTGGTGTGCAGTCGCTGATCTGTTGCCTTTTATATGTTATATGTTCACAAGTTGATAAAGCTTCTAATCATAGAATTCACAAACTGAATAGATAAATAGATTGGCACCACACCTAAGTTTAGCATGATCACAGGCTAGAGATAGCAGAACGTGTGTGTGTGTGTTTGAGCACCCGTGCAGGGATGCTGTCGTGCTGCTGCTGGTTACAGAAGCACTAGTGAAGGGCGGTTTCATAAGGAGTGCGGGCCACGAGCACACGCTATGTTCAAGGGCATCGTAGTTACCTGATTCTTTTAATGGTATTTAGACACTGAAGCTGTGTCCTTACTCTTATTTTGTCATGTGAACGTGGAAAACTCAAGAGATGTCAGCACTGATCAATGACCGGATCATTATTCTTTTAGTTGTGTCCACCTTCAATAGCTGAATGGATTAGTAAATGTCAAGAAAATGACTCTCTGGCATCTTTCTGCTTTTCTTTGACTTGTGTTATGTTCACCAGAATCTGTTTGGTCTCAGACTGTTGGGACAAATCAAGCAGGATGAAGATGTCACAAATTAATCAGCAGAAAATAATCAATGATGTAAATAATTATTAGTCGTTTGCCAAAACTCTGAAAGTCCACATTCTTTAGGTTTGGGCTTTGAAATCTAAGAAGTCTGTGGAAAACCTCCCACGTAAGGTTTTAGGTTATTTGGGTTTTACTTGAATAGACAATTAACAAGCATCTCATTTCATCCTGTGCAGGCCAACATGTCCTTCGCCAGCCTGCCCCGGAACAAGAAGCTCGCCCTTACAACGCTGGGTGTGGTCACGGCTGGCGGGGCAGGGCTCGCTCTGATGCTGCACCAGGCCGTCAAAGCCTCGGACCTGGAGCTCCATCCTCCTCAATATCCCTGGAGCCACACTGGACCTCTGTCCTCTCTGGACCACGCTAGGTGGGATGGACGGACACACACCTCTTAGTTCTCAGTATAGCCAAACAAAGTCACTAACTGGGGTTTACCTGAGCTCATGTGATATCACTGTTGTATTCTAACCTCAACTGCTTCTCCATATTATTTCTGTCCCTTTCTACCACCACAGTATTCGCCGTGGTTACCAGGTGTATAAGCAGGTGTGTTCAGCCTGCCACAGTATGGAGTACCTGGCCTTCAGAAACCTGGTGGGAGTGTCGCACACAGAGGAGGAGGTCAAGGTCATCGCTGAGGAGGTGAGTCTTATTGTTCGTACCTTAGCATACGAATTACAGCATCCAGGCTGGAGCCGCTTCAAATTGATCATTAAACAGTTTTTAAATTACATAGTATACATATTTTAATGTTTTTAGACGTAGAGACAAAGTTCTGGCAGTAGGTGGCGACACCTGGCCATGTAATGTAATATCTGCTCTTACATTTCTAGCTTGTTGGTTTTAAGGATGTCCTGTGTGT
The DNA here is from genome assembly GCF_022539355.2 of Hippoglossus stenolepis. Classification (NCBI taxonomy): domain Eukaryota; kingdom Metazoa; phylum Chordata; class Actinopteri; order Pleuronectiformes; family Pleuronectidae; genus Hippoglossus; species Hippoglossus stenolepis. The sequence goes on from NC_061485.1 coordinate 4,375,601, forward strand.
TGTGTTCAGGTTGAAGTAGTGGACGGTCCTGATGAGAGTGGAGAGATGTTCACCCGACAAGGAAAGCCGTCGGACTACTTCCCTAAGCCCTACTCCAACCCCGAGGCAGCTCGGGCTGCCAACAACGGAGCGCTGCCTCCAGACCTCAGCTACATCATCAGTGCAAGGTAACCGAAGCCCTACTCCTCATGCAACTAGCTTAGAATTACATTTTCTAAAGGTTTGAATGGTACACAGGCCTGCGTGAATTGTAATTAAAATTAGGCCGAGCACGGTCAAGAGTAATATCAAGATTACTTAATAGTTTGTTGAATTTATTACAGTCTGAACTCCTCTGGTTTAGGAACCTTTAATCCTGAATGCAGTCAGAGTCCCAGTCTAGTGTTTAATATGCTTTTGTTTTCTCTACATGAAAAACCAAGTGACCGCTTCATTTCTTATCACCACCGCTTGCTGCTCAGCAAAGTTTACTCATTGTTGCTTTAACTCAGACAGTTATTGATATGAGATGAAATCTGCACATCCTTGATGTTCATTTGTTGCGTCTCCCCTCCACTCAGACACGGAGGAGAGGACTACGTGTTCAGCCTGCTGACAGGATACTGTGAGCCTCCAGCTGGAGTGGCTGTGAGGGAGGGACTCTACTACAACCCCTACTTCCCCGGCCAGTCCATCGGCATGGCCCCCCCCATCTACAACGAGATCCTGGAATTTGAGGATGGTACGATGACCTGTTCAAATTGAAAATATACAGGCTAGAAGCACATCAGACCATCTAGGTAGTTTGCCTTGTGATCAAGCTGAGGGTGAAAATGGATGATGCTCGCAAGTAAAGCCGCCTCAAGCAGAAAATCATAACACTAAAGCATCTGGGAAGCTGCGTGAGGAAGTGTTAGGATGACTGCTTGTCGACTTTGTATAAACACAGTGATAGAAGATTTAACCATATCAATCACTCACTATGTCGAAGAGAGTTTTGAAATAAGTTATCGTTATAGTAGTAAGAACGATGGTGTTGATGGTTGTCTGGTGTCTGTTGCCATAGGAACCCCTGCCACCATGAGCCAGGTTGCTAAGGATGTATGCACCTTCCTGAGGTGGGCCGCCGAGCCGGAGCACGACCAACGCAAACGCATGGGACTGAAGGTACAGCACAAGATATTTGATCTAAATGATTTCCCATTTTATTCAAGGTTATGTGTTGACCAAGGACTTTTTGTTGGACTAGTCTGAGAACACAGACACGATGGAACAAAAACAACCTGAAAATATTTCTGTTGTTCTTTCAGTTGCTGTTGGGCTCAGCCATCGTCATCCCTCTGCTCTACTACATGAAGAGACACAGGTGGTCTGTGCTGAAGAGCAGAAAGATCGCCTACAGGCTTCCTAAGTAAACCAACACCCCCCCGGTCTGGGCCTAAAACTTACCAGAAGAGAAGGCTGCGTTCAACGACCCCACAACATTCACCTCACAATGATCTAACGGACACAGAACAACTGACACACGCATGCCTTTTTAAGAGCGGAACGAGAAATAAGGTTATAAATATATAGTAAGAGTATTCTCACAGTAAAATGCCTTTTTTAGTTGTCGGCATGGGAGAACCAGTTGTCAGATTTTTCTTTATCTAGTGGTGCAAGTTTGTGTCAGAGAGTTGTGGCGTTCTTGAACGCACCCAGTTTGTGTTTGTTTGATCTGCATTGAGTCACCGCTGGTAGCAGTTTCCGTCTCAATATCACTTTGTCACTATCGAGTGATGCTTCAACGATTGCCCGTCTGTGTATCTTTGTAAGATACTCGGTAACCACGCGAACGAGTTAAATGGTTAAAGTTTCAAACATCCTGGTTGTATGTATTTCCATGCTCTGTCCTCTACACAAAGGAACTCGATGGATAAAACGCAACCTCTGATCCTCTGTTTTAATGTACAAAATAAATTATGTTAAATGAAACCTTCCTGTGTGATGCTTTGTTTTGATTTCAGGAGACGTTGCCAATGCTGCTTGTTTCATTCTGATCATTTCTGTGCAACCGGTAGAATCTATATTTAATCATTTATCTTGTGAATATTTAATAAATTGTTGAACTGAACAAACTTTGCTATGAGGTGAGAATTTGTTGACACCCAGACCCCAGCACCCTGACAACTTCCAGTAGGTGCCAGTAGTATTACTGCTATTTAACACACTGGAAATTGAATACACCTATCAGACAGCATTTAATGTTTCTCTATCCAGGATGTGAATTAGGATGTAATGTTATTTTTATGCCTCCGCGACAGCCAGTGGCCGGAGGCATTAAGTTTTCAGGTTGTCTGTCCGTCCCATTCCCGTGAAAGTGATATCTCAAGAATTCAGAACAAATATTCACTTTGATTTAAGAATGAACTGATTTGATTTTTGTTGCCAAGGTCAAGGGGGCTGGGTTTTTCTTGAAGGTGATATCTTCAGAGCAGCTTAATGGAATGTCTTCAAATTTTATGCCAACTCAGTCATAATTGTCCTCAGAATAGTCCACCAATGTAAATTAATTTCATATTGAAAGAATAAAAGCAGAATGTCAGAGTAGAGCTCATACGACGGCCAAGGCCCTTAAAGTCAATCTGCACCAAATCGCACACAGACGTAGATATAAGTCCTGCAAATCTTCATGAATCATCAGGATCCATTTAATTGTTACCTGGGAACTCAAGGAAAAGACTAGAAAAAAACACATCTTTCCACCAAGTTTCTAGGAAGATTTGTTCAGTTATACGTTGTTTCTTTTCCATTCTGAGATTTGTGCAGTTTTCAATATTGTCACAGTTTTCATGTATCTTGATGAAATGATTCAGACACATTTAGGGGACTGGTATCTGCGAGTGTAATGTGGTGCAGCTTGGCTGAATATAAGGAGACTGTTGGGCCTTGATGGAGAAATGAGCTGCGCTGAGGGAAATTCTACTTTATTGCTGCAATATTGAGGAACTTAAAGCCAATAATTTCACTATTAAACAAGTAAAGTGAGATGTAAAAATACTGGAATCTTGAATCTTGACGAATATCGATCGTCTCATCTTATTCCCAGGAAAAAGAAGGTAAAAATACTTCCCTCAAGCTGTTCTCGAGTTCAGGCGGCCTTCCTCTTAGCCTGCAGTCGTCACATCCTTCACGTCCGTCCCGCCTTTCATTGAGGGATAAATAAACAAGTGTGCTGCTGGTTTGAAGCCGCTACGGGCCTTCATTACCGGAGCTAATCTGGTTCTGAAAAGCGTTTCCTCCCTGCTGCTCCAACCTGCATTCAGACGCTATTACAAGCCTCATCTGCATCACAACACACACAGATTAGCCTAATAGCATTAGTGGATCTCACTGGATCATCGTTATTATTGCCGTCATTATCATTATTATTAGTTTAAACTCAGCCGCGGCCGTGTGACAGAGGGATGGACGTGTTTTTAGTGTGAAAACTGAAAACTCATTTTCTACTTTGGTAATTCAGAAGAAAAGGAGGAAATTCAGCTTTTGTTTTTTGTGTCATGGTGGCAGTTTTAAAAGAAAAGACTCCTGGCCCCTAATCTCACACATATCACCTGAGGGGAAACTCAGACGTAGACACACACTTTGTGCATCACACGCACACTAAACTTTTTAATTCTCTTATAAAAACTTTGCAAATTCTCTCCCCTCCTGCAGATTTGCGGCATTCGATCGTGAAACAAAAAATTTAAATCCAGGCGGCCTTTAAGTAACTCACATACTCAGCAGAGATTAGCCGCTGTATGGAACCTCAGGGAATCTCATTCACATGGAAAACCACTCCTTAATTCTAATTGGTGGCCAGTGTAAATCCTCCTCTCCTTTTTAAAGCAGTTTGTCTTCCTGCTGCTTCTCTTGTTCCTCAGACCAAACCAGCAGCTCACCTCTCAGGTCAGTTTGTCCCACGGACCCGAAGTGAAGCAGCTACAGAATCAAGGAGATTTCAATTTGAAGAAAATCAATGTATGGAATTTATAGTTTCCAGGAATCAGAATAACTTTGTTTAGTTTGTAGTCTGGAATCACACTGTCTGCTGTTAGTGCCGTTTATTGATCAGTCGTCATGGCGTCGGCTCTGGTTCCCAGATTAGTATTTTCCATCGATCGGATTCTGGGTTCGGATCTGGAAAGACCGGGAAACTGTCGGAAACTCCACAGACCGTGGGCAGGTGAGGGGCTAAAGTTTTTCATTTGGATCCTATTCTCTCTTCATCACTTTAGCTAAGTTGTAAAGTTAAAGAAAGTGTGTATTATTTGTCCTTTTGGAGTAAAAGCTGCTTTTTAAAAGACAGTTTATTTCCTGATCTTCTATTTTGGCTTGTTTGTGCACTGTCATGACAGGATAAGCACTCACTGCACATTTCTTTAATTTAGCTTTCTGTTCTAATAGTACTGCAAATTTCATTACTTGCAACCCAAGAAGACTTAGAGGCAAATCCACGTGTTTCTAATGGGGATCCTTAACTAAACTAAACTGAACTAAACTGCTCTTATAGATTCAGATTTCAGTATTCTTGACAGACAGTTTCCTTTTTCCCCCTAAATTAGCTGCTTTAGGTTTTCTGAAATTGCTGATATTTAAATGTTTTGGAAATTGAACACTGGAAAACAGTGGTCAGTCAAATCAGCAATATCTTAATGATAATCGACTTATATGTATGAGAAATGTGTCTGTTAAAGAATTCTGGATTTTGTTTTCTCTAGTTGTTTTAACCCACCGGAAAATATGTATGTTTTTGGTAAATTAGATTTTGCTGTAAAATACAATGATTCAATTTGGATAAAAAGATCATCAATCTTTTCAGCCAAACTTTGTAAAAGTTCTGTAAGTGTTATTATTTATTATATTTTAATTGTAAAAAGTGGTCTGTTATTTAATATTTCCTCAATCCATCCAGACGTCGGAGCAGAGAAGGAGAACAGAGGAAACAGCCTCGGCTCCAAACATCAACACTGTTACACACAACAACAACAACAACAACAACAACACATGAACGCTCACAGGTCGACATCCAACTGGTACGTTGGACGCAGACCACGCACTGCCTTCACCAACAGCCAGGTAATCACCTGATCATCTGATCAATCAATCAATCAATCAGCTGATAACTTAATCATTCACCCTGATACATCTGTGTGTGTGTGTGTGTGTGTGTGTGTGTGTGTGTGTGTGTGTGTGTGTGTGTGTGTGTGTGTGTGTGTGTGTGTGTGTGTGTGTGTCTGCAGGTGAACGTCCTGGAGACAGTGTTTCAGGTGAACTGTTACCCAGGCATCCAGCTGAGGGAGCAGCTGGCAGGGAGACTCAACCTGGAAGAGGACCGAATACAGGTTCAATCAATCAATCAATCAATCAATCAATCAATCAATCAATCAATCAATCCATCAATCAATCAATCAATCAATCAATCAATCAATCAATCAATCAATCCATCAATCCATCAATTTTATTTGTATTTCCCATTTTCACATATCACAATTTTCATCATAGGCTGAACAATCTGTACAAAGAGCATCATCCTCTTTTCTTAACCATCGATGAGAAAAAAAAAACAAAACCTTTTAACAGGGTAAAATAACCGTAAGACTTTTATTTTGAAATTTAAAAAACTGTTTCCACTACTGTTGCTGCTTAAAACTACACCTCACATAGTCATGACAAAATCTGTTCATACCCAAATTGAATTGAATAACTATAAAAAATTAAATTAAAAAAGATCCTCAATGAAATCATTTATTTAATTTATGACAAGAAGCTATTTTCTGACGTACAATTCGTCCTCTCTCTCCCTCAGATCTGGTTTCAGAACCGACGAGCCAAAATGAGGCGTTCACTCAGAGAAACCCGTCTGCGGCTGGTCCAGACGGCCGTGGCCGACCTCGGGGTCAGACACCAGGTCGAAGGTCAACTGAAGGTCAAACGTGACGTAGGAGAGGGCGACCTGGAGCTCGCCCAGCGGCTCGCCTCTCATCTCTAACTTCAGGAGGGCGACTGAGGCTGATGAACTTTTATCATTCAGACTGTTTCTGGTCATGTGCACGACTGTTTACTTGTGAACGTCCACTTCATACATCATCAGTTCTTCTTCTGTGTTTGCTTTTAAAACCTCAGATAACTATGATTATTTCCACGTCCCAGTTGGGTGATTATGTGACCTGAACAGCATCTTCCTGATTGTCTGTGATTCAGAGGAATTATTTAAATCTGTTGCCGTGAAAACTTGATCGTGTGGACACTAAACTTTGTTTGGTCTGGATCTCTCTGTGATATTATATATGTGTCTTATTATGTGAATAGGTTTCTGTTTTCTAAACTGTACAAAGTCTAATTAAAATAATACAAATATTTGAGTTTGTGTCAGCTACATTTGTTAATCATATTTTAACTTATTTATTCGTGTTCTAATAACAGTTTTATTTATTTAATCTCTGACGTTAATTCGAGTTCGATTAAATTAAATACTGAAGTGAGACGAAGAGGCGAGGTGACGCGGCGGCCTCTGATTGGCTGGAGGGCCGTGCCCGCGTGTGTGCGCGTGTGTTCCGGAAGTGAAAGGACCGATGGTGTCCGGAGCGGTGCGGGAATCTGTCGGTAGCATTCGTGTCCAGCGGCGCGTCTCTGCTCCACAAAATGGACACGTTGAATAAACTCAAGCAGTTCGACGCGTACCCCAAAACCCTGGAGGATTTCCGGGTGAAGACGTGGGGAGGCGCGACCGGTGAGCGGCTTCGAATTCAGCCCATTCACACACACACAGGGGTGGGGGGTGTTAGCTTCCGAGGCTAACAACAAGGCTAACTGGTTCATTTCACCGGGTTACTGGTGTTTAAATACTTTAAAAACACGCAGTCAGCGGGTTAACTTGAGCTGTGTGAGTCTACCTGGAACTGGGCAGGAGCAGGACTCACTGGTGCCTCAGCTGCAGCGCGTCATTCACACCAGGGCACTGGGGCTAATTCAAATAAAGAAATATCACAGACACATATTCACATATAAACTTTACTTATTATTCTGTGTTAAAAGGGGAAATAACAGCGATTCCACGTGTTTCAGCTCGTTTGCTTGAACACAACGTCACAGCTGAGGGTTTTATTTTAAGAGGTTTTTGACATTTAATTGTTATTTCATTTGATTTATTAGTTTATTGCTCGTGAATCAACAGCAGAATGACTGTGAACGAGCCAGAGCTGGAACAACAGGCTGATCTCCATCTGTTGTCCCTGGACAGTTTTTTTAAAATGGCAACCTACAATTTTTAAAATAGAATGACTTGTTATAGTCAACACATACAAGCAATATGTACAAATTAATGTTCAGACAAATTGAAGTCAGTGCAGCGGTCGGACGCTGGATGTTTATTCAGTTGTTGTCATAGAAATGTTGCCTATTTATAACCTAACACTATCTACGTAAGATAAGTAAAGCACCGTTTGATTTAGTCACTAAAGTTAGAGTATCTAATTCGCGCCAACAAATATGACGGAGCTGGAAACAAAAAGCAAATTAATTCTCTCATATTTAAAAAAAGGAATTAAATTGTGTTTGGGGTTAAAGAAAAAACAAGATTATCCGATGTATGTTTTCTTTTAAACTCTGAGTTTGAACTTGGATTTACAAACACCGTCTCTCTGTGTCTCTGCAGTGACCATCATCAGCGGCATCATCATGTTGATCCTGTTTGTCTCCGAGCTGCAGTACTACCTCACCAAAGAGGTAAGTTCACCCTCATTATCTGCAAAGCTTCACGAGAAGGACGTTTCCCCCGTGTGGCTTTAAAACTCAAACAACACTAGAGCCTGACTGATATGAAAGGTTTTGGGCCATTGCTGATATTAGGGATTTTTTTCTTAACTCCAGTATCGGCTGATATATGAAAGACTAAGATGTCGTTATCGAACCCTCATGGTAAAGAAATGTAGATCAATTTCTGGATATGCCCATTTGATCTGTGCCGAAATGTAATGGTTTCTTTCCTGGCCCATGCCCCATCCCTCCAAGTTTATCCATTTAGTAGTTTTTGCTTAATCCTCCCGGACAACAAGCAAACAGGCCGGTGTGAAAATAAGCTTCTTAGCGGATGGGCTGACTTCAGGTAACATCTTAAAGCCCTCAGAGAAGTTTCCTGTCAGGCCCGTGTGATGAGTCACAGTGAGAAGCACCTCTGTGTACAGAAGGTTCAGAGTCAGGACGTACGACTGTGAAGTCAGACACTGTGTTTTTCATAGTTATTAATCCTGACATTAAATCTGAAAGATTCCGGTTTGGCTTTTGTGCAAAAACCACATTAGTCCAGGAAAATGTTTTGCTCACAGTAAATGTCTTCGATGAAACGCTCCATGCATCAGTGTCATTCCTTGTCTCCTGCAGATTCACCCTGAGCTGTACGTCGACACGTCACGAGGAGACAAACTCAAAATCAACATTGACGTCGTCTTCCCACACATGCCCTGCGCCTGTGAGTCCCGCTGCTGGGCATCTGCCACGTTAATGATATCACATGTTAATTATATAAAACCCTCTGTCTACTTTCATTTGTTATTTTTCTTCCTCCCTTAGATCTCAGTATAGATGCGATGGACGTAGCTGGCGAGCAGCAATTGGACGTTGAACACAATCTGTTCAAACAGCGGCTGGATAACGATCTCAAGGCTGTCACCACCGAGGCAGATAGACATGGTAAAATCTGACTTCATCTGGCAGTGTGCGACTATTTACTCTTCCTCAGGGCTTGTGAGGTCAACAGTGACATTACAACACCCGCTTACAGCTGCAATCTACAAGGTATCGGGTTTAACTCTGCATTTCTTTCGTCAGGGTCTTGGCATCAGGGAAACGTTAGACTGCTCAAATTAAAAATAGGTTTATAATCACAATAATCATAAGGATGATGAGAATGTTGTGTGTTGCTGTGTAGAACTAGGTAAGGCTGACGATGGGGAAGTGTTTGACCCCAGCACACTGGACCCTAACAGATGTGAGAGCTGTTACGGAGCCGAGACCGAAGACCTCAAGTAAGACACCAACACACAGACACACTCTGTCTTTTGTGTTTGCTCTATGACCCTGTATTTACCTGCCGTGTTTCTGCCCCGTGTGTGTGTGTGTGTGTGTGTGTGTGTGTGTGTGTGTGTGTGTGTGTGTGTGTGTGTGTGTGTGTGTGTGTGTGTGTGTGTGTGTGTGTGTGTGTGTGTGTGTGTGTGTGTGTGTGTGTGTGTGTGTGTGTGTGCGCAGATGCTGTAACACCTGTGATGACGTGCGGGAGGCCTACAGGCGGCGAGGCTGGGCTTTTAAAAATGCTGACACCATCGAGCAGTGTAAGAGGGAGGGCTTCACTCAGAAGATGCAGGAGCAGAAGAACGAAGGCTGCCAGGTTTATGGCTTCCTGGAGGTCAACAAGGTAGAACTGTCATCAGCTGTGATTTATTATTTATATATGAATGTGAGAGATGCCAGTTTTTCACCAGAGAACAACCTGGTTCTTGTCAGGAGGACAATCTGCACAGTTATGAAAGTTCTCTTAGTGCTTCAATTTTCAATCTTCAGAGTTTCTGCTCTTTTCCACATATTCTTTCCCTCAGCACCTGTGACATTTATAAGTAATCCTGTTGTTTGCCTGATGCAGTGATATGTGTATATGTACTACAGTATAATGTCACTGCAGTGTGTAGTATCCACTGTGAGGAAGAAGGGATTTGAGGCTGTGATAGGAGAATATAATTGTAGATTTCAGGAGCCTGGAGACAGACAGAGAAAGTAACTGAGGTCTGAACACAAGTGTCTTTCCATTAGAGGCAGCAACCTTTTAATGATACCAGGCTTTTAATTGTACAATATTATTTCTTATTACGACTCTCTTCTTGTAATTAATTTTCTCTTTCCCCCTCTGTGGCCTGACAGAGCATTTGCCTCAGGTTGGATTAATATCTCTCTTCACTCTCTCTCTCCTCTTTGTGCTGTAGGTGGCAGGAAATTTCCACTTTGCTCCAGGAAAGAGTTTCCAGCAGTCGCACGTCCACGGTGAGACCTGCAGCTGATTCACTCCGTTCATACACAACAACTAACCATTCAAAGATTTCTGAACACCCGCTGCTTTCTACAGCTATGAGTCAGATCTGTAGGTGGAAACATTCTTTAGCTTGAGGCCCGGATCAGATCCTAGGTTCCGAAGCTATGCTGTTACTTCTTAACACACAGATATAAATCCATCTTAAGTTTGAGACCTTGTCTGATAAGTTTAAAGTGAGTTAGTGAACTCCAGGATGCTGTTTTTAAAAAAGGGTGTTCAGAAGCTTTTGACGTGTGTGTTCACCAGTATCTGTCTATTCATCGTCTACACAGAACCACACATGAACTAACCAACCATTCATTGATCATAACTCAGGGATGCACAGGACCAGTTCTAATTGTGCTGTTGATCTTAGCAACAGTGAATGTTTAAATTAACATTTTAACACGAAAAATTGTTTTTTTTATTTGGCGATCATTGCTTTACGATGCAGTGTGGCCATTCAAACTGTGCAGCCCTGCAGTCAGCTGGCATCTGTAGCTGTTTGTCTCACAGTGATGGTCAGACACCAGCGTTACCAGCTCTTCCACGTTGTTGGACACATCGTCGCACCCTCGTCTACGTGTCAGCCATCTTATCGTTAACCAGCCAGGAAGTCAAAGACAAACTAATGAAAGGCTGTGTCCGAAATCACTCATTCACTAACCCCTACTTTACTATGAGGGTAAACAAATGCACTACTCTATCGGGTGGTGGAAAATCCCTCAATTCATTTGAAACGTTTGATTTACACTTAGAATTAATACCTCTAGGTAAAAACATGTTGAATGAGAATCTTTAAATGTAGCTCTACAAAATGGAAAACTCACCATGTAGTGGACAACATGGTTATAAGGAGTGAGTGATTCGGACTCAGCCAAAGACTTGGTGATGTCTGAGTTGAGTCCAGCTCAAGAGTGAAAGGTTGAGGGAACAATACCGTGTCACATGTTTCACTGAAAACAGGAAGTTGGGAAATCCTTGATCTTTGTTCTGACAGGTTATCTTTAGTTTTAATCCAAAGGACATTATCACCTGATCATTTACTCTTTCTCTGCATTTTTATTCCATCCCCCCTTTTGTTTCTTCCTTTCACATCTGTTGTTGATTCTTACTCTGTCATCATTGTGTGATTTAGTTTTGTCTTGACTGAACTGTTTGTCTACTTCCCGTTTCACTCACCTGTTCACTAAATACACTAGAGGACAGGAAACATAATCAGTTCTGTAGATTTTGTGTAAACCTGATGACAAACAAACGAACAGGGATGAAAACGTGAGCTGCCTGGTGGAGCTAATGAATCTGAACTCGCCGCTGCTTCATTAAAAAGCTCAAATCATAACAAATTACTAGTTTGATGCTAAAATAGAAAAAACAAGGGCCAGTGAATTCGATTGCTGATTGGAATTTGTTTTTTATACAATGAAAATGCACTTTCCATCTTCCTGTGATTTCTGTGTGATCAATGAATCTGATTGGATGAATTTATTTTGTTTGATGTGACGTCTGAAAACTCAGCAGCAGAAACAAGAGACAAGAATCACATTGGCTGAGGATTTGGTCCTAAACCGTGTTTAGCCTGGACTGAATGTCAAGTGTTAAACCCCCAACCCCTTTGTGTTCAGGGCTGCATGATTACTCTGAAGAAACAGAATCAAAAACATAATCCCCCTTCGATAATATCTTCTGACGTGATGTTAAATCACTGCTTTATGAATCAAACTGTACCGAGTTAAGCTTTTAATACTTTGAAACCAAATCCTCAACATGAAAATATGACTTTTACGTCTGAGGTAAGTTTTCTAAGTGTAGTGTCGTCCTGCATCACTCCCCCATGTCTTCATAGAGTTAGCATTGAGCATGAGTAACATGTCGTCAGAGCAGTGCAGCCCTTCACCCACATGAACATCATGTGGTTTGTTGTCTACCTGCGTCATCATAGTGACTCTTCTCTCTTCTTTCTGCAGTGCACGCTGTGGAAAGTAAGTCCATCTTTCTTTGCAGATTTTCATATTGGTTTTTATTGAATAGACTCATTGTGGTGTAGTGCTGCAACTATAATATTCTCACTATGCTGTAGACTGTACTGTAGCAGGTGTGCAGCTGACGTATAACATCTAAACATCTTAATGTGGAAGTTATTTTTTGCTGAAGGACTTGATTTAAAAAATGTTTAATTTGAAACTAACGATTTTACACTTGTGTTGCGTAGAACTACTCACTGCTGACAAAGTCTTTGGATAAGTTGTTATCTATGAGTTAAAGGTTCAGTCTTTGTTGTCGCGTTGTGTAAATGCCGACCTCCGCTCTCACTTTAAGTGGCTGTCATGTGACAAGTGGCAAGTCACATGAGACATCAAGCTGGACACAACCACTGTGTTTGAACACTTAACATATTTGGGTCAAGTTTGTACAGTTTATATCTGCAGCCAATCAGGTTTTAGATAAAGTGGGAAGAAGGAGAACAAACTGGAAACAGCTAATTCCCAATCATTCCCACTAACATAGTTTACATGTTCATAAAGCTGCTCTGAGATGAAATACCAGCATACTGACGTCATTGTGTTTCTAGTGAACTGGTCCCACTGTAATAAAACCTACTACTTTACATTTATAATCTCACCTGTAGCTTCTACACTGAGCAGATATTGATTTACAGAATCATGTTGTTTGATCTCTTATCTTTATTTTACTGTAACTGTTCCCTGAACAGACAGCGACTCTCTAACCTGAACATTTAAATGGGACCAAAGCTTAATTTAAAATTCAACATAGTAGAATAATCAGTCTTTCAGAATAGTTACTAACTCTGGTGCGGTATCTGTGTGTGACTGTTGCCTTCAGCTTTGTTTACCTCCTCTGCAAACTAATCAATGTCACGAGGACAGTTCTGAACCATCTGAACCTGAAGTAACATTCACAATCTTTGTTTCTTTACTAATGTTTATCCAAAGTGTTTTTAACAACTTGAATAACGAGATGTGTTGTGTTTTGGTTGCAGTACACGACCTGCAGAGTTTCGGCTTAGACAACGTAAGTGATGCACGTGATAATGTTTCTTGGTATTTAAACATATCTATGTTGTCATTTTAAGATGAATCTGTCTGCTACATGTTCCTAGTGGAAGTTTGTGTAGTTTTAGTAAAATTATGACCCAAAACTTGCATTGACTGTTATGGTAGAATCACATATCTTGATATTATATAAATATTTCTCATTACTTTTCCCTTTGTAACTGTTCAATTACATATAATCATCTTTTGTTTTTAAGCCTCTTCAGTCAGTTGAGTCTTCAGTTGATGATCCTGTGATCAGGATCTTTCAGAAAAACAAAAAAACTGAGAAAGAGCTTTTAACAATGTTCGATTAATGTTAGATATGTTTACAAAGAGTTGCTGAGGTCTGTCAGCTAATCCCTGTCTCCGTCATCCTGCAGATAAACATGACCCATCTGATCAAACACCTGTCGTTTGGTAAAGACTACCCCGGCATCGTCAACCCTCTGGACGAGACCGACGTCACAGCACCACAAGGTCAGGAATTCAAACCTTTTACTCTTTTCAAGGTGATTTTGGTTTGAACAACACAAAACGCTGTAGTTCAACAGTAACGTTTAGTGTTTGGACAACATTGTTAAAGATAATCTTGCACTAACTCAAACCTGCAGTAATTCTTTTATGGACAGTGCACATTAATAAACATCGGTTTAAATGCAGTGAGGCTAATTTTATCTATAGTCCCTGGACAGATGTTAAGTCCTCCTAAAATAGAAGTAAAAAAAATTAAAGTTTTTAATCTTGCGTAATAATGAAAGGAGGATATTGATGCTGATAGGAATTGGATTTTCAGGCGCTGACTTGAAACCAGACAAACATTATGACTGAGTTTCCACATCCTGCACTTTTGAGGAAATGTTCCCACTGATGTCAGAACTGTCTTTCAGGAAAGATTTTATAGCCTTTAATTATGTAGCTGTTGATTCGAGGGGACTTGAATATTTATTATATATCCACAACAGGTAATATCAATAGATAAAGCACATTTATATCAGACTCTAAACTACAGATATGCACTAACTCGCACTAAGATGCTGTATTGGATGTAGAACACACACCTTGATTAATGGACTCTGCACTTCTACAGACCAGAATGCAGTTTTATGAGTTAGTGTTTGGTTTGAGACTGAAGCTCACTCTGACCCCTTCTCTTTTACAATTTCCTCCAATATGTACAACCATTGTTTTCCATAGTTTGTCGAGTCATCCCAGTGAATGTAACGTTACGTCAACTCAGCTGAGAAGTTTGGTTTTGTCTGGATTTTTCTATCAACCTAAAAATCTGTGTTTTGTGTCGGTCACTCTGAGTTGGCAGCGTCAGAAATTACAACACAAACACTCAGAAAACCCATTTGACAAATCTTAACTTTTATTGACAAAACTAGACTGCAGGTTGAGAGTGTGACATCACCGGACAGACAGAGAGAGGTGGATGTAGGTTTTTGGAAAAGTCCCATAGCTGTGTAGTCATGAGGAGGTCGCTCCTCCTCCTCCTCCTCCTCAGCAGCGGATGCCCATTCCGATGGACATAAACGTGCCGAACGTCCCGCCGCTCTGCATCATGGTCTTTCCTACTCCGCCCATCAGCTCTCTGCCCCGCATGCCGATCCTGGACACAGAAGAGACGGTTTCAGATTTTATTTCATCGATATCAGAGCAGGCAGATATGACGTTTATCCTCGTTTCATTACCTAAAACTTCCTGGTGAAACAGGCTCATGTTTTATTCCTTTAACAATCTGTGGCGCATCTCCCTGAGCCAATGACACCGATGGATTACAAATGTTACACCCAAGGGTGTAATGCAAACTTTCCTTTAGTTTCACACCTTAATGACAGTGTACGATTCCACATCAACGTCTTTGAACAATCGTAACACGATTTTAAAGATTAGATCCATGGAAGTGATGCTTTAGAGTCAAAAGCCCAAGAAGTCGTCGATACACAGACTGATGAGTTTCACATAAAAAAATATTAAGTCCAGGGAAACTTACGGTGCTGGTGGGTAAAGGGAAAGTTAAACTCTGCAAATACTAATGACAACTTCAACGACAAGTCCATCTTTTCAGTTCGACCACAGATGGAGTTGTTGTTTGTATAAAAGCAGAATATGTTCGGTTTTACCTGAGACAGGAGAAAGTGCCAAACATGGCGCCGGCAGCCATTCCCACTGCGAACCCCATCATGAAGCCCATCTTCACCCGGTCAAAACAGCTGGGCTGGGCCTGGCCATGGCCGTACGGACCTACAGCCACTGGCATCTGAGTCGGGATACGAAGTTAAAGTTTAGTTGATTGTCAACATGTTGGGTCAAAGTAATATTCTGACATTAATACTCTAAGTGTGGAGAGATAATGGGAACCCAGCAGGTTGTTTATCTCTGAGTCAGTTCGATGATGCACTCAGGACGGAAGAATACAAATACTGTCCTGAGTTTCAACTATACAATATAATGTAGTAATATTTACTCATAGTACTGAATAAATAAACACATTTAAAAAGGTAGAAAAATACAGCATCTTTAAAATGCCAATTACGTTTAGAATGAATAATATCCACGTTGTTGTACTTCTGTGGGCTGCTTCTACAGCCATTTCCTTAATGCAATGCATTGTGGGAGAATTGTTGCATCAACTTCGTAATCACGCATTTGTTCCGACTTTTTTAATTAGTCACTTTGCATCGTTAACACACGACAAAGTCTGAATTATTATCGAATGTTGATTAGTAACCGTTTATTACAAGTAGTATAAATGTGTTAATAATTGAGTCTTTAACATATTTGGTCTCTCTGGATCTCACGTGAGGTTTTAAAGCGTTTTTTATTACTATGGATAAATTGAATATAGATAATTTACTTTTTCATCAGACAAAACTAAACATCTGAGGAGGTCACCTTGGTTTGTAGGAAGCTGCATTTGAACTTTCCCCAGTTTATTTACAGTTTCATGTTCAAAACGATCGATCAACAATAATCAATAAAAGAAACAATAATAATCCGATAATAAAAAAACAGCGATTCTTTACAAACTGAATTTATCTTGGTGGTATGAACCTTTTATTTTATAGATTGTACATGAATCAGTTTATTTCTAATCAGCTGACCTCTCTGTTAACTCGTCGTTACTCTGCTCATCTGTTTTTAAACTTCACTGGAGACACGTGGTGTTAAAGCTGCTGCTTCATCTTTTTGATTTGTTTTTATTAGACGTGTAATCAGTGTGACTATGTAAGCTAGGCTAGGCTAACGTTAGCTAGCTTACTCGTGCTAACCTTCAGTTTCCAGTCGGTTTTATTTAGACAAAAACAAAAAACAATTGAGTTTTTGTTTCTGCTGAATTCAAACATTAAAACTTTAATCGCGTTAAATGAGTCGAATCAAATCTAAAAAAGCCCAACAGGCTCGTTTTTGTTGTGTTAGCTTAGCATGCTAACTCCAGGCTAACGTCACCTGTGGCCTTGACAGATCAACACGACGCTCGGGTTTGTGTCTTTTTCTATTTTCGGGGACATTTGTCCGGATCCTTGTCCAGAACCGGGTCTCACCTTGACTCGTGTGTTGGAACGGGGTCTGGACTCGGGTTCCTCGCTGGTTGTTCGATCGTGTCTCTGAGCGCAGCTGCGGTTTAAAGCCTCTTGCAGCAGACCTCCATCACCGGATACAGGAAGAGGACACGGGACCGACGAGGCGGATAAAGAGGGGGGACACGAGCTGCAGGAGACAGTCCACAGCGCCCCCCGGTGGATGTTTAAATAGTGTAGTTTATTAAACAGTGGATTTGTTAAACTCTTATTATTATTTTACGTCACCTGTCGGAGTCCCCTCTATTTCACTATGTTAGTTCCAGTTCCGTTTCTCCTGGGTTTTAATTTCTGAAAAGGTCTGAATTCAACCATCGAATAAGTCTTAAATACGTTAAAATATCAAGTTCTCCTTCTCAAAAACACTTAGTTAGGTCTTAATCACGTTAACGTTCATAAACCACTACTTCTGTCTCGCTTTATGAATCATAAACTCTGTTTAACTTAAACATTTACTCAAGGGAGGTGAGTTAAACTGAGGCTCAGGTTAATATCTCATCGAACACAAACGTCCATCACTTTCTGTCCTTTCTTCTCTCAGTTTATAAAGATGATTTCTTTTCCTCCCACAGCGTCGATGATGTACCAGTACTTTGTGAAAATCGTTCCTACGATCTACGTGAAAACGGACGGAGAAGTGAGTCCAATGTTTTCTCCATTTCACTCTCGTTAATCTCTTTGCTTTAACATATTTATGTTCTTAAGATAAAACGAAAGTCAATTCACAATCGTACGTTACTGTTCCCACTGTTGTGTGTTTCTGAGAGTTCTGTCGTCGCCTTGTTTTCTTCCAGGTGGTGAAAACAAACCAGTTCTCCGTCACCAGACATGAAAAAGTGGCCAACGGGTTGATAGGAGACCAGGGGCTGCCGGGCGTCTTTGTTTTGTATGAGCTGTCGCCCATGATGGTTAAATTCACAGAGAAACACAGGTAGGGACGTCAGTGACGGAGGAAATCATCAAAATTATGTTGATTTTTACAATGTTAAACATTCTTTCATGTGTAGTTGTGTTAAAAATGAACCTTTCCTTTTATTTAATGGTTTAACCATTACAAATATTTCACTTACTGACTATATTTACAGTTTTGGAAAAGTTCTAAAACCTGCAGATTATAAAGAATAAGATAAATAAAGTAATTTAAAGGAACTATTATGTTTATTAAATACTTTTCAAGTTGTATATCTGTTTAAGTAAATCACTTTTCTCTCTCTCTCTCTGTTCAGATCCTTCACACACTTCCTAACAGGAGTTTGTGCCATCATCGGGGGGGTTTTCACAGGTCGGTCTCTCTCTCTGTGTAGATTTAATTTATCACTGAGTCAAATGTATAAATCTAAGTATTAAAATGCAGAAGTGTGACACTGTGTCCTGCCTCCTGTCCTGCAGTGGCCGGTCTGATCGACTCGCTCATCTACCACTCGGCTCGGGTCATCCAGAAGAAAATAGAGCTGGGCAAAGCGTCTTAACAGCGCCCCCCCCGCTGGCCTCCACGGTGCAACACAGACCAAGACACGGATACAGAGACAGAAGGAAGAAGAGGAGGAAGAGGAGGAGGAGGAGGTGAAGAGGGAGACGTTTGGAAACAGGAGAGAGTGGTTGGGTTTCCCTCCATCTCCCTCTTCTGTCAGACTGAGAGAGAGAGCGAGAGACATTGAGGTCGGCCAAGTTTCCTCCGTCTCTTTTCTCTCTGGAAAAAGCGCTGGGGAGGGTTTGAGGGCCTCTGTGAATTTTCTCCTCTCCGCCATTTAAGTGGATGCCAACAGGACAGAGTGAGAATCAGACGTGGACACGAGACTTTGTGAAGAGAGACGAGGACGCCACATGAATTCAGACCCCGTCTCCAGAAGCCTCCTTGTGGAAAAGGGGGGGAAGGGTCCGTCCCTCCATCCTGTCAACGTCCTGTCAGCGGTCAACTGTCGGATCAATACACTGAATGTTGGAGAGCAGGTCTGTGGCTGAGAACTTTTAAAGGAGAACGTCACCCAAAACCTTTTAGTTTCCTTATCAGCTAAACTGTTGGGACAGATTACGTGATCACAAAATGATTGTTTTTTTGTCATACATTGTGTTGTAATAATTCTTATTATATATTGTGTATTTTTTTTCTTATTGTCAACAAATTCTACCGACAGACTGAAACCAGCATTGGCTCAAATCGTCACATCTGCACAAATCAAAAGATGTTTTTACCATAGACTGTTTATAAAGACTGGTTTTTACCCAGTCGGAGTTCATGTGTCGGAGCGAGAGAAAGAGGTGCAGAGAGAAGATGAATGAATCAATGAGCTGTGTGCAAATTTACTATGAAATAAGAATTTTTAAACGTTGAAGCTGAAGTTACGATGTGTTGGTCGGTGTCGATATTGTCAACACGGAGACGGATCAGATCTCAGACCTGATCCACTGAGGACGGAGGATAAAACCAGGTCTGTGTTTCTAAACTGTGACGGTGCCATAGAGCTCCATTATTGTTAAAAACATATCAAGGAGCCCCAGTGTTAAAACGAGGGACATGTTCCTTTTATTATCATGAAGACACAACATTCTGCTGCTAGAGGAACTCACTAGAGCGACAGAGGTGTTTTAATCTGTTGCAGCAAATCGTCCACGACTGTATCCTCTCTCGTTTTAGTGACACTTCAGGAAATCACTGAGTTTTGAAAATTCATCTTTGGGTTTTTGGTCTTTTCAGTGGATTTGTTGACAATAATAAAAATAAAGAAGCCAGACTCATAAGTTTTTTCACACTCGCTCTTTATATCCGTTCTTTAGACGAGTCACTTGTTTCGGTAAATGTTTAAAACACTGTTACCAGGTCATCACATTCCAGTCCCTCGTAAAAAAAAAAAAGAGCCGTGTTTAAAGCTGAGGAGCATCTGAAAAGTTGATAAGTTCAAAGTTTGTCAAACAAGCAGATCCTG
Organism: Hippoglossus stenolepis; assembly: GCF_022539355.2. NCBI lineage: Eukaryota > Metazoa > Chordata > Actinopteri > Pleuronectiformes > Pleuronectidae > Hippoglossus > Hippoglossus stenolepis. The sequence goes on from NC_061485.1 coordinate 4,395,222, forward strand.
AATCTGTTGTTAAACTGAATCTGTGAAGTGAAGTTTCTTTAGTTCTGTTCCTCGTGAATGTGATTAAAAATAATAATCATGTGCTCGAGGCCTCAAGGTGAGAAAAAAAACACTTTGGGTGAAACTGATTTTTGATTTAAAGCCACTATGTGTAGGATTTGTATGTAATTAAACAATCTGATGACATCAATTTGTAAAAAATATATATATAAATATCAATCTGATTGGAGGTTGTGTTGTTTTCCACTTGTTCATCTCTGTGTCCTCTGGTCAGATCTGGGTTCATTCGTTTATCTTATAATCAAAATTATTTCCATTTTATCTTCTCCAATGTTTCACTGTGAATGTTTGTATTCCCACCTGCAGAGAGACAGCAGCGGAATTGTTGAAATGACAAAAAAATTGTAATTATTTAAAGATTTTGAGCCATTTAAAAAAAATGTATTTTACCATGTTGTCTTTTTCAATCTTCCTCTAGGTGTCACCAGAGTCCTGGATTGTTCAAATCCCACATAGTGGCTTTTAAAGAGACAATAATTATTTAACAACCTAAAACTCCTCCATCAGTTTTGTTCATTTATTACGTCGCGGTGGAATCAAACCCAGCTGCAGCCAAAATTTTCAAAAATGGGGTTGAATGTCTTTTGTCCATCAACGTTATTACTTGAAAATATGAAGAAGAAGCTTCAGCCAGAGACAAATCTCTGGCTTCCTGAGACTCTTCTTCCTAAATGCTCAGTGGAAACTGGAAACTTTCCTCTTCACGTTCTGTTGTCGAGAAAGTCACCTCACAACCTGATCCCTCTCACGACTTTTCCTAAACATGATCTGACACAAACTCTTCATATGATTTAACCTGTTTTTAAGTCCACGACATTTTTACTATCGGGGGACGAGGCCTTTATTCTGTTTGTTTTTTCATTCTATGGGATAAAGGAACAATCTGATCTGTGACACAAACACTTTTCTGTGTTCGTTGTCTCCTCGTTGTTTATCTGACCCGTTGTGTCGGGGGAATGTTTGAACGTCGTGACACCATCATCCTTTCAAACGTGTCGCCTCTGATCCACATCTCCAGTAAATGACAGGGAAGCAGCAGGAAGCTTCAGACCACAGGACGCAGACGTCGGCTCGAGCCCGACTCTGAACACGTGAGATCCAGATGCTTTCTGCCAGTTTGATCTTCACCTCGTGTTTATTTTGGACGGGTGTTAGATCGACAGCTGGGGGGGTTTGGTGCTTTCACGTGTTGTGGCTCGTTAAAGCAGCACTATGTTGCTACTACTGACCAACAGCGCCCTCTGCAGGCACACGTGGGTGGTTAACTCTGTCGGGCTTCATGTACGATTAAATGGTTTTCAAGTGTAGACAAAACTCAAACTGGAACACA